>NW_027473619.1:0-75039 GCF_050947335.1 Megachile rotundata | reverse complement strand
AATATGAGTTAGATTGATAACAGTGAGTGTGATAAGTATAGTAATTGTCGTTATATCGATCATATAAGCATAATATGGCTAATAATATGAGTTAGATAGATAATAATAAGAGTAATGAGTATAGTAATTGTCGTTCTATCGATCATATAAGCATAATATGGCTAATAATATGAGTTAGATTGATAATAATGAGAGTAATAAGTATAGTAATTGTCGTTCTATCGATCATATAAGCATAATATGGCTAATAATATGAGTTAGAATGATAATAATAAGAGTAATAAGTATAGTAATTGTCGTTCTATCGGTCACATACCTATAATATGGCTAATAATATGAGTTAGATTGATAACAGTGAGTGTGATAAGTATAGTAATTGTCGTTATATCGATCATATAAGCATAATATGGCTAATAATATGAGTTAGATTGATAATAATAAGAGTAATGAGTATAGTAATTGTCATCCTATCGATCATATATGCATAATATGGCTAATACTATGAGTTAGATTGATAAGAATAAGAGTAAAAAGTATAGTAATTGTCGTTCTATCTATCATATCTGCATAATATGGTTAATAATATGAGTTAGATTGATAATAGTGAGTGTAATAAGCATAGTAATTGTCGTTCTATCGATCATATAAGCATAATATGGCTAATAATATGAGTTAGAGAGATAATAATAAGAGTAATGAGTATAGTAATTGTCGTCCTATCGATCATATAAGCATAATATGGCTAATAATATGAGTTAGATTGATAACAGTGAGTGTAATAAGTATAGTAATTGTCGTTATATCGATCATATAAGCATAATATGGCTAATAATATGAGTTAGATTGATGAGAATAAGAGTAATAAGTATAGTAATTGTCGTTCTATCGATCATATCTGCATAATATGGTTAATAATATGAGTTAGATTGATAATAGTGAGTGTAATAAGCATAGTAATTGTCGTTCTATCGATCATATAAGCATAATATGGCTAATAATATGAGTTAGATTTATAATAATAAGAGTAATGAGTATAGTAATTGTCGTCCTATCGATCATATAAGCGTAATATGGCTAATAATATGAGTTAGATTGATAATAATAAGAGTAATGAGTATTGTAATTGCTGTTCTATCGATCATATAAGCATAATATGGCTAATAATATGAGTTAGATTGATAATAATAAGAGTAATGAGTATTGTAATTGCTGTTCTATCGATCATATAAGCATAATATGGCTAATAATATGAATTAGGTTGATAATAATAAGAGTAATGAGTATAGTAATTGTCATCCTATCGATCATATATGCATAATATGGCTAATACTATGAGTTAGATTGATAAGAATAAGAGTAAAAAGTATAGTAATTGTCGTTCTATCTATCATATCTGCATAATATGGTTAATAATATGAGTTAGATTGATAATAGTGAGTGTAATAAGCATAGTAATTGTCGTTCTATCGATCATATAAGCATAATATGGCTAATAATATGAGTTAGAGAGATAATAATAAGAGTAATGAGTATAGTAATTGTCGTCCTATCGATCATATAAGCATAATATGGCTAATAATATGAGTTAGATTGATAACAGTGAGTGTAATAAGTATAGTAATTGTCGTTATATCGATCATATAAGCATAATATGGCTAATAATATGAGTTAGATTGATGAGAATAAGAGTAATAAGTATAGTAATTGTCGTTCTATCGATCATATCTGCATAATATGGTTAATAATATGAGTTAGATTGATAATAGTGAGTGTAATAAGCATAGTAATTGTCGTTCTATCGATCATATAAGCATAATATGGCTAATAATATGAGTTAGATTTATAATAATAAGAGTAATGAGTATAGTAATTGTCGTCCTATCGATCATATAAGCGTAATATGGCTAATAATATGAGTTAGATTGATAATAATAAGAGTAATGAGTATTGTAATTGCTGTTCTATCGATCATATAAGCATAATATGGCTAATAATATGAGTTAGATTGATAATAATAAGAGTAATGAGTATTGTAATTGCTGTTCTATCGATCATATAAGCATAATATGGCTAATAATATGAATTAGGTTGATAATAATAAGAGTAATGAGTCTAGTAATTGTCGTACTATCGATCATATAAGCATAATATGGCTAATAATATGAGTTAGATTGATAATAAAGACAGTAATAAGTGTAGTAATTGTCGTTCTATCGATCATATAAGCATAATATGGCTAATAATATGAGTTAGATTGATAATAATAAGAGAAATGAGGATAGTAATTGTCGTTATATCGATCATATAAGCATAATATGGCTAATAATTTGAGTTAGATTGATAATAATAAGAGTAATAAGTATAGTAATTGTCGTGTTATCGATCATATCTGCATAATATGGTTAATAATATGAGTTGGATTGATAACAGTGAGTGTAATAAGTATAGTAATTGTCGTTCTATCGATCATATGAGCATAATATGGCTAATAATATGAGTTAGATTGATAATAATAAGAGTAATGAGTATAGTAATTGTCGTCCTATCGATCATATAAGCATAATATGGCTAATAATATGAGTTAGATTGATAATAATAAGTGTAATAAGTATAGTAATTGTCGTTCTATCGGTCATATAATCAAAATATGGCTAATAATATGAGTTAGATTGATAACAGTGAGTGTAATAAGAATAGTAATTGCCGTTCTATCGATCATATAAGCATAATATGGCTAATCATATGAGTTAGATTGATAACAGTAAAAGTAGTAAGTATAGTACTTGTCGTTCTATCGATCATATAAGCACAATATGGCTAATAATATGAGTTAGATTGATAATAGTAAGAGTAATGAGTATAGTAATTGTCGTCCTATCGATCATAAAAGCATAATATGGCTAATAATATGAGTTAGATTGATAATAATAAGAGTAATAAGTATAGTACTTGCCGTTCTATCGGTCATATAACCATAATATGGCTAATAATATGAGTTAGATTGATAATAATAAGATTAATAACTATAGTAACTGTCGTTCTACGGATCATATAAGCATAATATGGCTAATAATATGAGTTAGATTGATAATAATAAGAGTAATAAGTATAGTAATTGTCGTTCTATCGATCATATCTGCATAATATGGCTAATAATATGAGTTAAATTGATAATAATAAGAGTAATGAGTACAGTAATTGTCGTCCTATCGATCATATATGCATAATATGGCTAATAATATGAGTTAGATTGATAATACTAAGAGTAATGAGTATAGTAATTGTCGTCCTATCGATCATATAAGCATTATATGGCTAATAATATGAGTTAGATTGATAATAATAAGAGTAATGAGTATAGTAATTGTCGTCCTATCGATCATATAAGCATAATATGGCTAATAATATGAGTTAGATTGATAACAGTGAGTGTAATAAGTTTAGTAATTGTCGTTATATCGATCATATAAGCATAATATGGCTAATAATATGAGTTAGATTGATAATAATATGAGTAATGAGTACAGTAATTGTCGTTCTATCGATCATATAAGCATAATATGGCTAATAATATGAGTTAGATTGATAATAATAAGAGTAATAAGCATAGTAATTGTCCATCTATCGGCCATATAACCATAATATGGCTAATAATATGAGTTAGATTGATAATAATGAGAGTAATAAGTATAGTAATTGTCGTTCTATCGATCATATAAACATAATATGGCTAATAATATGAGTTAGATTGATAACAGTGAGAGTAATAAGTATAGTAATTATCGTTCTATCGATCATATAAGCATAATATGGCTAATAATATGAGTTAGATTGATAATAATGAGAGTAATAAGTATAGTAATTGTCGTTCTATCGATCATATAAGCATAATATGGCTAATAATATGAGTTAGAATGATAATAATAAGAGTAATAAGTATAGTAATTGTCGTTCTATCGGTCACATACCTATAATATGGCTAATAATATGAGTTAGATTGATAACAGTGAGTGTGATAAGTATAGTAATTGTCGTTATATCGATCATATAAGCATAATATGGCTAATAATATGAGTTAGATTGATAATAATAAGAGTAATGAGTATAGTAATTGTCATCCTATCGATCATATATGCATAATATGGCTAATACTATGAGTTAGATTGATAAGAATAAGAGTAAAAAGTATAGTAATTGTCGTTCTATCTATCATATCTGCATAATATGGTTAATAATATGAGTTAGATTGATAATAGTGAGTGTAATAAGCATAGTAATTGTCGTTCTATCGATCATATAAGCATAATATGGCTAATAATATGAGTTAGAGAGATAATAATAAGAGTAATGAGTATAGTAATTGTCGTCCTATCGATCATATAAGCATAATATGGCTAATAATATGAGTTAGATTGATAACAGTGAGTGTAATAAGTATAGTAATTGTCGTTATATCGATCATATAAGCATAATATGGCTAATAATATGAGTTAGATTGATGAGAATAAGAGTAATAAGTATAGTAATTGTCGTTCTATCGATCATATCTGCATAATATGGCTAATAATATGAGTTAAATTGATAATAATAAGAGTAATGAGTACAGTAATTGTCGTCCTATCGATCATATATGCATAATATGGCTAATAATATGAGTTAGATTGATAATACTAAGAGTAATGAGTATAGTAATTGTCGTCCTATCGATCATATAAGCATTATATGGCTAATAATATGAGTTAGATTGATAATAATAAGAGTAATGAGTATAGTAATTGTCGTCCTATCGATCATATAACCATAATATGGCTAATAATATGAGTTAGATTGATAACAGTGAGTGTAATAAGTTTAGTAATTGTCGTTATATCGATCATATAAGCATAATATGGCTAATAATATGAGTTAGATTGATAATAATATGAGTAATGAGTACAGTAATTGTCGTTCTATCGATCATATAAGCATAATATGGCTAATAATATGAGTTAGATTGATAATAATAAGAGTAATAAGCATAGTAATTGTCCATCTATCGGCCATATAACCATAATATGGCTAATAATATGAGTTGGATTGATAACAGTGAGTGTAATAAGTATAGTAATTGTCGTTCTATCGATCATATGAGCATAATATGGCTAATAATATGAGTTAGATTGATAATAATAAGAGTAATGAGTATAGTAATTGTCGTCCTATCGATCATATAAGCATAATATGGCTAATAATATGAGTTAGATTGATAATAATAAGAGTAATGAGTATTGTAATTGCTGTTCTATCGATCATATAAGCATAATATGGCTAATAATATGAATTAGGTTGATAATAATAAGAGTAATGAGTCTAGTAATTGTCGTACTATCGATCATATAAGCATAATATGGCTAATAATATGAGTTAGATTGATAATAAAGAGAGTAATAAGTATAGTAATTGTCGTTCTATCGATCATATAAGCATAATATGGCTAATAATATGAGTTAGATTGATAATAATAAGGGAAATGAGTATAGTAATTGTCGTTATATCGATCATATAAGCATAATGTGGCTAATAATTTGAGTTAGATTGATAATAAAGAGAGTAATAAGTATAGTACTTGTCGTTCTATCGATCATATAAGCATAATATGGCTAATAATATGAGTTAGATTGATAATAATAAGAGTAATGAGTATAGTAATTGTCCTTCTATCGATTATATCTGCATAATATGGTTAATAATATGAGTTGGATTGATAACAGTGAGTGTAATAAGTATAGTAATTGTCGTTCTATCGATCATATGAGCATAATATGGCTAATAATATGAGTTAGATTGATAATAATAAGAGTAATGAGTATAGTAATTGTCGTCCTATCGATCATATAAGCATAATATGGCTAATAATATGAGTTAGATTGATAATAATAAGAGTAATGAGTATTGTAATTGCTGTTCTATCGATCATATAAGCATAATATGGCTAATAATATGAATTAGGTTGATAATAATAAGAGTAATGAGTCTAGTAATTGTCGTACTATCGATCATATAAGCATAATATGGCTAATAATATGAGTTAGATTGATAACAGTGAGTGTAATAAGTTTAGTAATTGTCGTTATATCGATCATATAAGCATAATATGGCTAATAATATGAGTTAGATTGATAATAATATGAGTAATGAGTACAGTAATTGTCGTTCTATCGATCATATAAGCATAATATGGCTAATAATATGAGTTAGATTGATAATAATAAGAGTAATAAGCATAGTAATTGTCCATCTATCGGCCATATAACCATAATATGGCTAATAATATGAGTTAGATTGATAATAATGAGAGTAATAAGTATAGTAATTGTCGTTCTATCGATCATATAAACATAATATGGCTAATAATATGAGTTAGATTGATAACAGTGAGAGTAATAAGTATAGTAATTATCGTTCTATCGATCATATAAGCATAATATGGCTAATAATATGAGTTAGATTGATAATAATGAGAGTAATAAGTATAGTAATTGTCGTTCTATCGATCATATAAGCATAATATGGCTAATAATATGAGTTAGAATGATAATAATAAGAGTAATAAGTATAGTAATTGTCGTTCTATCGGTCACATACCTATAATATGGCTAATAATATGAGTTAGATTGATAACAGTGAGTGTGATAAGTATAGTAATTGTCGTTATATCGATCATATAAGCATAATATGGCTAATAATATGAGTTAGATTGATAATAATAAGAGTAATGAGTATAGTAATTGTCATCCTATCGATCATATATGCATAATATGGCTAATACTATGAGTTAGATTGATAAGAATAAGAGTAAAAAGTATAGTAATTGTCGTTCTATCTATCATATCTGCATAATATGGTTAATAATATGAGTTAGATTGATAATAGTGAGTGTAATAAGCATAGTAATTGTCGTTCTATCGATCATATAAGCATAATATGGCTAATAATATGAGTTAGAGAGATAATAATAAGAGTAATGAGTATAGTAATTGTCGTCCTATCGATCATATAAGCATAATATGGCTAATAATATGAGTTAGATTGATAACAGTGAGTGTAATAAGTATAGTAATTGTCGTTATATCGATCATATAAGCATAATATGGCTAATAATATGAGTTAGATTGATGAGAATAAGAGTAATAAGTATAGTAATTGTCGTTCTATCGATCATATCTGCATAATATGGCTAATAATATGAGTTAAATTGATAATAATAAGAGTAATGAGTACAGTAATTGTCGTCCTATCGATCATATATGCATAATATGGCTAATAATATGAGTTAGATTGATAATACTAAGAGTAATGAGTATAGTAATTGTCGTCCTATCGATCATATAAGCATTATATGGCTAATAATATGAGTTAGATTGATAATAATAAGAGTAATGAGTATAGTAATTGTCGTCCTATCGATCATATAACCATAATATGGCTAATAATATGAGTTAGATTGATAACAGTGAGTGTAATAAGTTTAGTAATTGTCGTTATATCGATCATATAAGCATAATATGGCTAATAATATGAGTTAGATTGATAATAATATGAGTAATGAGTACAGTAATTGTCGTTCTATCGATCATATAAGCATAATATGGCTAATAATATGAGTTAGATTGATAATAATAAGAGTAATAAGCATAGTAATTGTCCATCTATCGGCCATATAACCATAATATGGCTAATAATATGAGTTGGATTGATAACAGTGAGTGTAATAAGTATAGTAATTGTCGTTCTATCGATCATATGAGCATAATATGGCTAATAATATGAGTTAGATTGATAATAATAAGAGTAATGAGTATAGTAATTGTCGTCCTATCGATCATATAAGCATAATATGGCTAATAATATGAGTTAGATTGATAATAATAAGAGTAATGAGTATTGTAATTGCTGTTCTATCGATCATATAAGCATAATATGGCTAATAATATGAATTAGGTTGATAATAATAAGAGTAATGAGTCTAGTAATTGTCGTACTATCGATCATATAAGCATAATATGGCTAATAATATGAGTTAGATTGATAATAAAGAGAGTAATAAGTATAGTAATTGTCGTTCTATCGATCATATAAGCATAATATGGCTAATAATATGAGTTAGATTGATAATAATAAGGGAAATGAGTATAGTAATTGTCGTTATATCGATCATATAAGCATAATGTGGCTAATAATTTGAGTTAGATTGATAATAAAGAGAGTAATAAGTATAGTACTTGTCGTTCTATCGATCATATAAGCATAATATGGCTAATAATATGAGTTAGATTGATAATAATAAGAGTAATGAGTATAGTAATTGTCCTTCTATCGATTATATCTGCATAATATGGTTAATAATATGAGTTGGATTGATAACAGTGAGTGTAATAAGTATAGTAATTGTCGTTCTATCGATCATATGAGCATAATATGGCTAATAATATGAGTTAGATTGATAATAATAAGAGTAATGAGTATAGTAATTGTCGTCCTATCGATCATATAAGCATAATATGGCTAATAATATGAGTTAGATTGATAATAATAAGAGTAATGAGTATTGTAATTGCTGTTCTATCGATCATATAAGCATAATATGGCTAATAATATGAATTAGGTTGATAATAATAAGAGTAATGAGTCTAGTAATTGTCGTACTATCGATCATATAAGCATAATATGGCTAATAATATGAGTTAGATTGATAACAGTGAGTGTAATAAGTTTAGTAATTGTCGTTATATCGATCATATAAGCATAATATGGCTAATAATATGAGTTAGATTGATAATAATATGAGTAATGAGTACAGTAATTGTCGTTCTATCGATCATATAAGCATAATATGGCTAATAATATGAGTTAGATTGATAATAATAAGAGTAATAAGCATAGTAATTGTCCATCTATCGGCCATATAACCATAATATGGCTAATAATATGAGTTAGATTGATAATAATGAGAGTAATAAGTATAGTAATTGTCGTTCTATCGATCATATAAACATAATATGGCTAATAATATGAGTTAGATTGATAACAGTGAGAGTAATAAGTATAGTAATTATCGTTCTATCGATCATATAAGCATAATATGGCTAATAATATGAGTTAGATTGATAATAATGAGAGTAATAAGTATAGTAATTGTCGTTCTATCGATCATATAAGCATAATATGGCTAATAATATGAGTTAGAATGATAATAATAAGAGTAATAAGTATAGTAATTGTCGTTCTATCGGTCACATACCTATAATATGGCTAATAATATGAGTTAGATTGATAACAGTGAGTGTGATAAGTATAGTAATTGTCGTTATATCGATCATATAAGCATAATATGGCTAATAATATGAGTTAGATTGATAATAATAAGAGTAATGAGTATAGTAATTGTCATCCTATCGATCATATATGCATAATATGGCTAATACTATGAGTTAGATTGATAAGAATAAGAGTAAAAAGTATAGTAATTGTCGTTCTATCTATCATATCTGCATAATATGGTTAATAATATGAGTTAGATTGATAATAGTGAGTGTAATAAGCATAGTAATTGTCGTTCTATCGATCATATAAGCATAATATGGCTAATAATATGAGTTAGAGAGATAATAATAAGAGTAATGAGTATAGTAATTGTCGTCCTATCGATCATATAAGCATAATATGGCTAATAATATGAGTTAGATTGATAACAGTGAGTGTAATAAGTATAGTAATTGTCGTTATATCGATCATATAAGCATAATATGGCTAATAATATGAGTTAGATTGATGAGAATAAGAGTAATAAGTATAGTAATTGTCGTTCTATCGATCATATCTGCATAATATGGCTAATAATATGAGTTAAATTGATAATAATAAGAGTAATGAGTACAGTAATTGTCGTCCTATCGATCATATATGCATAATATGGCTAATAATATGAGTTAGATTGATAATACTAAGAGTAATGAGTATAGTAATTGTCGTCCTATCGATCATATAAGCATTATATGGCTAATAATATGAGTTAGATTGATAATAATAAGAGTAATGAGTATAGTAATTGTCGTCCTATCGATCATATAACCATAATATGGCTAATAATATGAGTTAGATTGATAACAGTGAGTGTAATAAGTTTAGTAATTGTCGTTATATCGATCATATAAGCATAATATGGCTAATAATATGAGTTAGATTGATAATAATATGAGTAATGAGTACAGTAATTGTCGTTCTATCGATCATATAAGCATAATATGGCTAATAATATGAGTTAGATTGATAATAATAAGAGTAATAAGCATAGTAATTGTCCATCTATCGGCCATATAACCATAATATGGCTAATAATATGAGTTGGATTGATAACAGTGAGTGTAATAAGTATAGTAATTGTCGTTCTATCGATCATATGAGCATAATATGGCTAATAATATGAGTTAGATTGATAATAATAAGAGTAATGAGTATAGTAATTGTCGTCCTATCGATCATATAAGCATAATATGGCTAATAATATGAGTTAGATTGATAATAATAAGAGTAATGAGTATTGTAATTGCTGTTCTATCGATCATATAAGCATAATATGGCTAATAATATGAATTAGGTTGATAATAATAAGAGTAATGAGTCTAGTAATTGTCGTACTATCGATCATATAAGCATAATATGGCTAATAATATGAGTTAGATTGATAATAAAGAGAGTAATAAGTATAGTAATTGTCGTTCTATCGATCATATAAGCATAATATGGCTAATAATATGAGTTAGATTGATAATAATAAGGGAAATGAGTATAGTAATTGTCGTTATATCGATCATATAAGCATAATGTGGCTAATAATTTGAGTTAGATTGATAATAAAGAGAGTAATAAGTATAGTACTTGTCGTTCTATCGATCATATAAGCATAATATGGCTAATAATATGAGTTAGATTGATAATAATAAGAGTAATGAGTATAGTAATTGTCCTTCTATCGATTATATCTGCATAATATGGTTAATAATATGAGTTGGATTGATAACAGTGAGTGTAATAAGTATAGTAATTGTCGTTCTATCGATCATATGAGCATAATATGGCTAATAATATGAGTTAGATTGATAATAATAAGAGTAATGAGTATAGTAATTGTCGTCCTATCGATCATATAAGCATAATATGGCTAATAATATGAGTTAGATTGATAATAATAAGAGTAATGAGTATTGTAATTGCTGTTCTATCGATCATATAAGCATAATATGGCTAATAATATGAATTAGGTTGATAATAATAAGAGTAATGAGTCTAGTAATTGTCGTACTATCGATCATATAACCATAATATGGCTAATAATATGACTTAGAATGATAATAATAAGAGTAATAAGTATAGTAATTGTCGTTCTATCGATCATATAAGCATAATATGGCTAATAATATGAGTTAGATTGATAATAATGAGAGTAATAAGTATAGTAATTGTCGTTCTATCGATCATATAAGCATAATATGGCTAATAATATGGGTTAGAATGATAATAATAAGAGTAATATGTATAGTAATTGTCGTTCTATCGGTCACATAACTATAATATGGCTAATAATATGAGTTAGATTGATAACAGTGAGTGTGGTAAGTATAGTAATTGTGGTTATATCGATCATATAAGCATAATATGGCTAATAATATGAGTTAGATTGATAATAATAAGAGTAATGAGTATAGTAATTGTCATCCTATCGATCATATATGCATAATATGGCTAATACTATGAGTTAGATTGATAAGAATAAGAGTAAAAAGTATAGTAATTGTCGTTCTATCTATCATATCTGCATAATATGGTTAATAATATGAGTTAGATTGATAATAGTGAGTGTAATAAGCATAGTAATTGTCGTTCTATCGATCATATAAGCATAATATGGCTAATAATTTGAGTTAGAATGATAATAATAAGAGTAATAAGTATAGTAATTGTCGTTCTATCGGTCACATACCTATAATATGGCTAATAATATGAGTTAGATTGATAACAGTGAGTGTGATAAGTATAGTAATTGTCGTTATATCGATCATATAAGCATAATATGGCTAATAATATGAGTTAGATTGATAATAATAAGAGTAATGAGTATAGTAATTGTCATCCTATCGATCATATATGCATAATATGGCTAATACTATGAGTTAGATTGATAAGAATAAGAGTAAAAAGTATAGTAATTGTCGTTCTATCTATCATATCTGCATAATATGGTTAATAATATGAGTTAGATTGATAATAGTGAGTGTAATAAGCATAGTAATTGTCGTTCTATCGATCATATAAGCATAATATGGCTAATAATATGAGTTAGAGAGATAATAATAAGAGTAATGAGTATAGTAATTGTCGTCCTATCGATCATATAAGCATAATATGGCTAATAATATGAGTTAGATTGATAACAGTGAGTGTAATAAGTATAGTAATTGTCGTTATATCGATCATATAAGCATAATATGGCTAATAATATGAGTTAGATTGATGAGAATAAGAGTAATAAGTATAGTAATTGTCGTTCTATCGATCATATCTGCATAATATGGTTAATAATATGAGTTAGATTGATAATAGTGAGTGTAATAAGCATAGTAATTGTCGTTCTATCGATCATATAAGCATAATATGGCTAATAATATGAGTTAGAATGATAATAATAAGAGTAATAAGTATAGTAATTGTCGTTCTATCGGTCACATACCTATAATATGGCTAATAATATGAGTTAGATTGATAACAGTGAGTGTGATAAGTATAGTAATTGTCGTTATATCGATCATATAAGCATAATATGGCTAATAATATGAGTTAGATTGATAATAATAAGAGTAATGAGTATAGTAATTGTCATCCTATCGATCATATATGCATAATATGGCTAATACTATGAGTTAGATTGATAAGAATAAGAGTAAAAAGTATAGTAATTGTCGTTCTATCTATCATATCTGCATAATATGGTTAATAATATGAGTTAGATTGATAATAGTGAGTGTAATAAGCATAGTAATTGTCGTTCTATCGATCATATAAGCATAATATGGCTAATAATATGAGTTAGAGAGATAATAATAAGAGTAATGAGTATAGTAATTGTCGTCCTATCGATCATATAAGCATAATATGGCTAATAATATGAGTTAGATTGATAACAGTGAGTGTAATAAGTATAGTAATTGTCGTTATATCGATCATATAAGCATAATATGGCTAATAATATGAGTTAGATTGATGAGAATAAGAGTAATAAGTATAGTAATTGTCGTTCTATCGATCATATCTGCATAATATGGTTAATAATATGAGTTAGATTGATAATAGTGAGTGTAATAAGCATAGTAATTGTCGTTCTATCGATCATATAAGCATAATATGGCTAATAATATGAGTTAGATTTATAATAATAAGAGTAATGAGTATAGTAATTGTCGTCCTATCGATCATATAAGCGTAATATGGCTAATAATATGAGTTAGATTGATAATAATAAGAGTAATGAGTATTGTAATTGCTGTTCTATCGATCATATAAGCATAATATGGCTAATAATATGAGTTAGATTGATAATAATAAGAGTAATGAGTATTGTAATTGCTGTTCTATCGATCATATAAGCATAATATGGCTAATAATATGAATTAGGTTGATAATAATAAGAGTAATGAGTCTAGTAATTGTCGTACTATCGATCATATAAGCATAATATGGCTAATAATATGAGTTAGATTGATAATAAAGACAGTAATAAGTGTAGTAATTGTCGTTCTATCGATCATATAAGCATAATATGGCTAATAATATGAGTTAGATTGATAATAATAAGAGAAATGAGGATAGTAATTGTCGTTATATCGATCATATAAGCATAATATGGCTAATAATTTGAGTTAGATTGATAATAATAAGAGTAATAAGTATAGTAATTGTCGTGTTATCGATCATATCTGCATAATATGGTTAATAATATGAGTTGGATTGATAACAGTGAGTGTAATAAGTATAGTAATTGTCGTTCTATCGATCATATGAGCATAATATGGCTAATAATATGAGTTAGATTGATAATAATAAGAGTAATGAGTATAGTAATTGTCGTCCTATCGATCATATAAGCATAATATGGCTAATAATATGAGTTAGATTGATAATAATAAGTGTAATAAGTATAGTAATTGTCGTTCTATCGGTCATATAATCAAAATATGGCTAATAATATGAGTTAGATTGATAACAGTGAGTGTAATAAGAATAGTAATTGCCGTTCTATCGATCATATAAGCATAATATGGCTAATCATATGAGTTAGATTGATAACAGTAAAAGTAGTAAGTATAGTACTTGTCGTTCTATCGATCATATAAGCACAATATGGCTAATAATATGAGTTAGATTGATAATAGTAAGAGTAATGAGTATAGTAATTGTCGTCCTATCGATCATAAAAGCATAATATGGCTAATAATATGAGTTAGATTGATAATAATAAGAGTAATAAGTATAGTACTTGCCGTTCTATCGGTCATATAACCATAATATGGCTAATAATATGAGTTAGATTGATAATAATAAGATTAATAACTATAGTAACTGTCGTTCTACGGATCATATAAGCATAATATGGCTAATAATATGAGTTAGATTGATAATAATAAGAGTAATAAGTATAGTAATTGTCGTTCTATCGATCATATCTGCATAATATGGCTAATAATATGAGTTAAATTGATAATAATAAGAGTAATGAGTACAGTAATTGTCGTCCTATCGATCATATATGCATAATATGGCTAATAATATGAGTTAGATTGATAATACTAAGAGTAATGAGTATAGTAATTGTCGTCCTATCGATCATATAAGCATTATATGGCTAATAATATGAGTTAGATTGATAATAATAAGAGTAATGAGTATAGTAATTGTCGTCCTATCGATCATATAAGCATAATATGGCTAATAATATGAGTTAGATTGATAACAGTGAGTGTAATAAGTTTAGTAATTGTCGTTATATCGATCATATAAGCATAATATGGCTAATAATATGAGTTAGATTGATAATAATATGAGTAATGAGTACAGTAATTGTCGTTCTATCGATCATATAAGCATAATATGGCTAATAATATGAGTTAGATTGATAATAATAAGAGTAATAAGCATAGTAATTGTCCATCTATCGGCCATATAACCATAATATGGCTAATAATATGAGTTAGATTGATAATAATGAGAGTAATAAGTATAGTAATTGTCGTTCTATCGATCATATAAACATAATATGGCTAATAATATGAGTTAGATTGATAACAGTGAGAGTAATAAGTATAGTAATTATCGTTCTATCGATCATATAAGCATAATATGGCTAATAATATGAGTTAGATTGATAATAATGAGAGTAATAAGTATAGTAATTGTCGTTCTATCGATCATATAAGCATAATATGGCTAATAATATGAGTTAGAATGATAATAATAAGAGTAATAAGTATAGTAATTGTCGTTCTATCGGTCACATACCTATAATATGGCTAATAATATGAGTTAGATTGATAACAGTGAGTGTGATAAGTATAGTAATTGTCGTTATATCGATCATATAAGCATAATATGGCTAATAATATGAGTTAGATTGATAATAATAAGAGTAATGAGTATAGTAATTGTCATCCTATCGATCATATATGCATAATATGGCTAATACTATGAGTTAGATTGATAAGAATAAGAGTAAAAAGTATAGTAATTGTCGTTCTATCTATCATATCTGCATAATATGGTTAATAATATGAGTTAGATTGATAATAGTGAGTGTAATAAGCATAGTAATTGTCGTTCTATCGATCATATAAGCATAATATGGCTAATAATATGAGTTAGAGAGATAATAATAAGAGTAATGAGTATAGTAATTGTCGTCCTATCGATCATATAAGCATAATATGGCTAATAATATGAGTTAGATTGATAACAGTGAGTGTAATAAGTATAGTAATTGTCGTTATATCGATCATATAAGCATAATATGGCTAATAATATGAGTTAGATTGATGAGAATAAGAGTAATAAGTATAGTAATTGTCGTTCTATCGATCATATCTGCATAATATGGCTAATAATATGAGTTAAATTGATAATAATAAGAGTAATGAGTACAGTAATTGTCGTCCTATCGATCATATATGCATAATATGGCTAATAATATGAGTTAGATTGATAATACTAAGAGTAATGAGTATAGTAATTGTCGTCCTATCGATCATATAAGCATTATATGGCTAATAATATGAGTTAGATTGATAATAATAAGAGTAATGAGTATAGTAATTGTCGTCCTATCGATCATATAACCATAATATGGCTAATAATATGAGTTAGATTGATAACAGTGAGTGTAATAAGTTTAGTAATTGTCGTTATATCGATCATATAAGCATAATATGGCTAATAATATGAGTTAGATTGATAATAATATGAGTAATGAGTACAGTAATTGTCGTTCTATCGATCATATAAGCATAATATGGCTAATAATATGAGTTAGATTGATAATAATAAGAGTAATAAGCATAGTAATTGTCCATCTATCGGCCATATAACCATAATATGGCTAATAATATGAGTTGGATTGATAACAGTGAGTGTAATAAGTATAGTAATTGTCGTTCTATCGATCATATGAGCATAATATGGCTAATAATATGAGTTAGATTGATAATAATAAGAGTAATGAGTATAGTAATTGTCGTCCTATCGATCATATAAGCATAATATGGCTAATAATATGAGTTAGATTGATAATAATAAGAGTAATGAGTATTGTAATTGCTGTTCTATCGATCATATAAGCATAATATGGCTAATAATATGAATTAGGTTGATAATAATAAGAGTAATGAGTCTAGTAATTGTCGTACTATCGATCATATAAGCATAATATGGCTAATAATATGAGTTAGATTGATAATAAAGAGAGTAATAAGTATAGTAATTGTCGTTCTATCGATCATATAAGCATAATATGGCTAATAATATGAGTTAGATTGATAATAATAAGGGAAATGAGTATAGTAATTGTCGTTATATCGATCATATAAGCATAATGTGGCTAATAATTTGAGTTAGATTGATAATAAAGAGAGTAATAAGTATAGTACTTGTCGTTCTATCGATCATATAAGCATAATATGGCTAATAATATGAGTTAGATTGATAATAATAAGAGTAATGAGTATAGTAATTGTCCTTCTATCGATTATATCTGCATAATATGGTTAATAATATGAGTTGGATTGATAACAGTGAGTGTAATAAGTATAGTAATTGTCGTTCTATCGATCATATGAGCATAATATGGCTAATAATATGAGTTAGATTGATAATAATAAGAGTAATGAGTATAGTAATTGTCGTCCTATCGATCATATAAGCATAATATGGCTAATAATATGAGTTAGATTGATAATAATAAGAGTAATGAGTATTGTAATTGCTGTTCTATCGATCATATAAGCATAATATGGCTAATAATATGAATTAGGTTGATAATAATAAGAGTAATGAGTCTAGTAATTGTCGTACTATCGATCATATAAGCATAATATGGCTAATAATTATGAGTTAGATTGATAACAGTGAGTGTAATAAGTTTAGTAATTGTCGTTATATCGATCATATAAGCATAATATGGCTAATAATATGAGTTAGATTGATAATAATATGAGTAATGAGTACAGTAATTGTCGTTCTATCGATCATATAAGCATAATATGGCTAATAATATGAGTTAGATTGATAATAATAAGAGTAATAAGCATAGTAATTGTCCATCTATCGGCCATATAACCATAATATGGCTAATAATATGAGTTAGATTGATAATAATGAGAGTAATAAGTATAGTAATTGTCGTTCTATCGATCATATAAACATAATATGGCTAATAATATGAGTTAGATTGATAACAGTGAGAGTAATAAGTATAGTAATTATCGTTCTATCGATCATATAAGCATAATATGGCTAATAATATGAGTTAGATTGATAATAATGAGAGTAATAAGTATAGTAATTGTCGTTCTATCGATCATATAAGCATAATATGGCTAATAATATGAGTTAGAATGATAATAATAAGAGTAATAAGTATAGTAATTGTCGTTCTATCGGTCACATACCTATAATATGGCTAATAATATGAGTTAGATTGATAACAGTGAGTGTGATAAGTATAGTAATTGTCGTTATATCGATCATATAAGCATAATATGGCTAATAATATGAGTTAGATTGATAATAACAAGAGTAATGAGTATAGTAATTGTCATCCTATCGATCATATATGCATAATATGGCTAATACTATGAGTTAGATTGATAAGAATAAGAGTAAAAAGTATAGTAATTGTCGTTCTATCTATCATATCTGCATAATATGGTTAATAATATGAGTTAGATTGATAATAGTGAGTGTA
The DNA here is from genome assembly GCF_050947335.1 of Megachile rotundata. NCBI lineage: Eukaryota > Metazoa > Arthropoda > Insecta > Hymenoptera > Megachilidae > Megachile > Megachile rotundata. The sequence continues at coordinate 56,498 of NW_027473619.1, read as the reverse complement.
ATAAGCATAGTAATTGTCGTTCTATCGATCATATAAGCATAATATGGCTAATAATATGAGTTAGAGAGATAATAATAAGAGTAATGAGTATAGTAATTGTCGTCCTATCGATCATATAAGCATAATATGGCTAATAATATGAGTTAGATTGATAACAGTGAGTGTAATAAGTATAGTAATTGTCGTTATATCGATCATATAAGCATAATATGGCTAATAATATGAGTTAGATTGATGAGAATAAGAGTAATAAGTATAGTAATTGTCGTTCTATCGATCATATCTGCATAATATGGCTAATAATATGAGTTAAATTGATAATAATAAGAGTAATGAGTACAGTAATTGTCGTCCTATCGATCATATATGCATAATATGGCTAATAATATGAGTTAGATTGATAATACTAAGAGTAATGAGTATAGTAATTGTCGTCCTATCGATCATATAAGCATTATATGGCTAATAATATGAGTTAGATTGATAATAATAAGAGTAATGAGTATAGTAATTGTCGTCCTATCGATCATATAACCATAATATGGCTAATAATATGAGTTAGATTGATAACAGTGAGTGTAATAAGTTTAGTAATTGTCGTTATATCGATCATATAAGCATAATATGGCTAATAATATGAGTTAGATTGATAATAATATGAGTAATGAGTACAGTAATTGTCGTTCTATCGATCATATAAGCATAATATGGCTAATAATATGAGTTAGATTGATAATAATAAGAGTAATAAGCATAGTAATTGTCCATCTATCGGCCATATAACCATAATATGGCTAATAATATGAGTTGGATTGATAACAGTGAGTGTAATAAGTATAGTAATTGTCGTTCTATCGATCATATGAGCATAATATGGCTAATAATATGAGTTAGATTGATAATAATAAGAGTAATGAGTATAGTAATTGTCGTCCTATCGATCATATAAGCATAATATGGCTAATAATATGAGTTAGATTGATAATAATAAGAGTAATGAGTATTGTAATTGCTGTTCTATCGATCATATAAGCATAATATGGCTAATAATATGAATTAGGTTGATAATAATAAGAGTAATGAGTCTAGTAATTGTCGTACTATCGATCATATAAGCATAATATGGCTAATAATATGAGTTAGATTGATAATAAAGAGAGTAATAAGTATAGTAATTGTCGTTCTATCGATCATATAAGCATAATATGGCTAATAATATGAGTTAGATTGATAATAATAAGGGAAATGAGTATAGTAATTGTCGTTATATCGATCATATAAGCATAATGTGGCTAATAATTTGAGTTAGATTGATAATAAAGAGAGTAATAAGTATAGTACTTGTCGTTCTATCGATCATATAAGCATAATATGGCTAATAATATGAGTTAGATTGATAATAATAAGAGTAATGAGTATAGTAATTGTCCTTCTATCGATTATATCTGCATAATATGGTTAATAATATGAGTTGGATTGATAACAGTGAGTGTAATAAGTATAGTAATTGTCGTTCTATCGATCATATGAGCATAATATGGCTAATAATATGAGTTAGATTGATAATAATAAGAGTAATGAGTATAGTAATTGTCGTCCTATCGATCATATAAGCATAATATGGCTAATAATATGAGTTAGATTGATAATAATAAGAGTAATGAGTATTGTAATTGCTGTTCTATCGATCATATAAGCATAATATGGCTAATAATATGAATTAGGTTGATAATAATAAGAGTAATGAGTCTAGTAATTGTCGTACTATCGATCATATAACCATAATATGGCTAATAATATGACTTAGAATGATAATAATAAGAGTAATAAGTATAGTAATTGTCGTTCTATCGATCATATAAGCATAATATGGCTAATAATATGAGTTAGATTGATAATAATGAGAGTAATAAGTATAGTAATTGTCGTTCTATCGATCATATAAGCATAATATGGCTAATAATATGGGTTAGAATGATAATAATAAGAGTAATATGTATAGTAATTGTCGTTCTATCGGTCACATAACTATAATATGGCTAATAATATGAGTTAGATTGATAACAGTGAGTGTGGTAAGTATAGTAATTGTGGTTATATCGATCATATAAGCATAATATGGCTAATAATATGAGTTAGATTGATAATAATAAGAGTAATGAGTATAGTAATTGTCATCCTATCGATCATATATGCATAATATGGCTAATACTATGAGTTAGATTGATAAGAATAAGAGTAAAAAGTATAGTAATTGTCGTTCTATCTATCATATCTGCATAATATGGTTAATAATATGAGTTAGATTGATAATAGTGAGTGTAATAAGCATAGTAATTGTCGTTCTATCGATCATATAAGCATAATATGGCTAATAATTTGAGTTAGATTGATAATAATAAGAGTAATAAGTATAGTAATTGTCGTTCTATCGATCATATCTGCATAATATGGTTAATAATATGAGTTGGATTGATAACAGTGAGTGTAATAAGTATAGTAATTGTCGTTCTATCGATCATATGAGCATAATATGGCTAATAATATGAGTTACATTGATAATAATAAGAGTAATGAGTATAGTAATTGTCGTCCTATCGATCATATAAGCATAATATGGCTAATAATATGAGTTAGATTGATAATAATAAGAGTAATGAGTATTGTAATTGCTGTTCTATCGATCATATAAGCATAATATGGCTAATAATATGAATTAGGTTGATAATAATAAGAGTAATGAGTCTAGTAATTGTCGTACTATCGATCATATAAGCATAATATGGCTAATAATATGAGTTAGGTTGATAATAAAGAGACTAATAAGTATAGTAATTGTCGTTCTATCGATCATATAAGCATAATATGGCTAATAATATGAGTTAGATTGATAATAATAAGAGTAATGAGTATTGTAATTGTCGTTCTATCGATCATATAAGCATAATATGGCTAATAATATGAGATAGATTGATAATAATAAGAGTAACAAGTATAGTAATTGTCCTTCTATCGGTCATATAACCAAAATATGGCTAATAATATGAGTTAGATTGATAACAGTGAGTGTAATAAGTATAGTAATTGTCGTTCTATCGATCATATAAGCATAATATGGCTAATAATATGAGTTAGATTGACAATAGTAAAAGTAGTAAGTATAGTACTTGTCGTTCTATCGATCATATAAGCACAATATGGCTAATAATATGAGTTAGATTGATAATAGTAAGAGGATTGAGTATAGTAATTGTCGTCCTATCGATCATAAAAGCATAATATGGCTAATAATATGAGTTAGATTGATAATAATAAGATTAATAAGTATAGTAATTGTCGTTCGATCGGTCATATAACCATAATATGGTTAAATAATATGAGTTAGATTGATAACAGTGAGTGTAATAAGTATAGTAATTGTCGTTCTATCGATCATATAAGCATTATATGGCTAATAATATGAGTTAGATTGATGAGAATAAGAGTAATAAGTATAGTAATTGTCGTTCTATCGATCATATGTGCATAATATGGTTAATAATATGAGTTAGATTGATAATAGTGAGTGTAATAAGCATAGTAATTGTCGTTCTATCGATCATATAAGCATAATATGGCTCATGATATGAGTTAGATTTATAATAATAAGAGTAATGAGTATAGTAATTGTCGTCCTATCGATCATATAAGCATAATATGGCTAATAATATGAGTTAGATTGATAATAATAAGAGTAACAAGTATAGTAATTGTCCTTCTATCGGTCATATAACCAAAATATGGCTAATAATATGAGTTAGATTGATAACAGTGAGTGTAATAAGTATAGTAATTGTCGTTCTATCGATCATATAAGCATAATATGGCTAATAATATGAGTTAGATTGACAATAGTAAAAGTAGTAAGTATAGTACTTGTCGTTCTATCGATCATATAAGCACAATATGGCTAATAATATGAGTTAGATTGATAATAGTAAGAGGATTGAGTATAGTAATTGTCGTCCTATCGATCATAAAAGCATAATATGGCTAATAATATGAGTTAGATTGATAATAATAAGATTAATAAGTATAGTAATTGTCGTTCGATCGGTCATATAACCATAATATGGTTAAATAATATGAGTTAGATTGATAACAGTGAGTGTAATAAGTATAGTAATTGTCGTTCTATCGATCATATAAGCATTATATGGCTAATAATATGAGTTAGATTGATGAGAATAAGAGTAATAAGTATAGTAATTGTCGTTCTATCGATCATATGTGCATAATATGGTTAATAATATGAGTTAGATTGATAATAGTGAGTGTAATAAGCATAGTAATTGTCGTTCTATCGATCATATAAGCATAATATGGCTCATGATATGAGTTAGATTTATAATAATAAGAGTAATGAGTATAGTAATTGTCGTCCTATCGATCATATAAGCGTAATATGGCTAATAATATGAGTTAGATTGATAATAATAAGAGTAATAAGTATAGTAATTGTCGTTCGATCGGTCATATAACCATAATATGGTTAAATAATATGAGTTAGATTGATAACAGTGAGTGTAATAAGTATAGTAATTGTCGTTCTATCGATCATATAAGCATAATATGCCTAATAATTTGAGTTAGAATGATAATAATAAGAGTAATGAGTATAGTAATTGTCGTCCTATCGATCGTATAAGCATAATATGGCTAATAATATGAGTTAGATTGATAATAATAAGAGTAATGAGTATAGTAATTGTCGTCCTATCGATCATATATGCATAATATGGCTAATAATATGAGTTAGATTCATAATAATGAGAGTAATAAGTATAGTAATTGTCGTTCTATCGATCATATAAGCATAATATGGCTAATAATATGAGTTAGATTGATAAGAATGAGAGTAATAAGTATAGTAATTGTCGTTCTATCGATCATATAAGCATAATATGGCTAATAATATGAGTTAGAATGATCATAATAAGAGTAATAAGTATAGTAATTGTCGTTCTATCGGTCACATAACCATAATATGGCTAATAATATGAGTTAGATTGATAACAGTAATTGTGATAAGTATAGTAATTGTCGTTATATCGATCATATAAGCATAATATGGCTAATAATATGAGTTAGATTGATAATAATAAGAGTAATAAGCATAGTAATTGTCATTCTATCGGTCATATAACCATAATATGGCTAATAATATGAGTTAGATTGATAATAAAGAGAGTAATAAGTATAGTAATTGTCGTTCTATCGGTCATATAATCAAAATATGGCTAATAATATGAGTTAGATTGATAACAGTGATTGTGATAAGTATAGTAATTGTCGTTATATCGATCATATAAGCATAATATGGCTAATAATATGAGTTAGATTGATAATAATAAGAGTAATGAGTATAGTAATTGTCATCCTATCGATCATATATGCATAATATGGCTAATAATATGAGTTAGATTGATAAGAATAAGAGTGAAAAGTATAGTAATTGTCGTTCTATCTATCATATCTGCATAATATGGTTTATAATATGAGTTAGTTTGATAATAGTGAGTGTAATAAGCATAGTTATTGTCGTTCTATCGATCATATACGCATAATATGGCTAATAATATGAGTTAGATTGATAATAATAAGAGTAATGAGTATAGTAATTGTCGTTCTATCGATCATATCTGCATAATATGGTTAATAATATGAGTTGGATTGATAACAGTGAGTGTAATAAGTATAGTAATTGTCGTTCTATCGATCATATGAGCATAATATGGCTAATAATATGAGTTACATTGATAATAATAAGAGTAATGAGTATAGTAATTGTCGTCCTATCGATCATATATGCATAATATGGCTAATAATATGAGTTAGATTGATAATAATAAGAGTAATGAGTATAGTAATTGTCGTCCTATCGATCATATAAGCATAATATGGCTAATAAAATGAGTTAGATTGATAATAATAAGTGTAATAAGTATAGTAATTGTCGTTCTATCTGTCATATAACCATAATATGGCTAATAATATGAGTTAGATTGATAACAGTGAGTGTAATAAGTTTAGTAATTGTCGTTATATCAATCATATAAGCATAATATGGCTAATAATATGAGTTAGATTGATAATAATATGAGTAATGAGTACAGTAATTGTCGTCCTATCGATCATATAAGCATAATATGGCTAATAATATGAGTTAGATTGATAATAATAAGAGTAATAAGCATAGTAATTATCATTCTATCGGTCATATAACCATAATATGGCTAATAATATGAGTTAGATTGATAATAATGAGAGTAATAAGTATAGTAATTGTCGCTCTATCGATCATATAAGCATAATATGGCTAATAATATGAGTTAGATTGATAATAATGAGAGTAATAAGTATAGTAATTGTCGTTCTATCGATCATATAAGCATAATATGGCTAATAATATGAGTTAGAATGATAATAATAAGAGTAATAAGTATAGTAATTGTCGTTCTATCGATCAAATAAGCATAATATGGCTAATAATATGAGTTAGAATGATAATAATAAGAGTAATAAGTATAGTAATTGTCGTTCTATCGGTCACATAACCATAATATGGCTAATAATATGAGTTAGATTGATAACAGTGATTGTGATAAGTATAGTAATTGTCGTTATATCGATCATATAAGCATAATATGGCTAATAATTTGAGTTGGAATGATAATAATAAGAGTAATGAGTATAGTAATTGTCGTCCTATCGATCGTATAAGCATAATATGGCTAATAATATGAGTTAGATTGATAATGATAAGAGTAATGAGTATAGTAATTGTCCTTCTATCGGTCATATAACCAAAATATGGCTAATAATATGAGTTAGATTGATAACAGTGAGTGTGATAAGAATAGTAATTGTCGTTCTATCGATCATATAAGCATAATATGGCTAATAATATGAGTTAGATTGATAATAGTAAAAGTAGTAAGTATAGTACTTGTCGTTCTATCGATCATATAAGCACAATATGGCTAATAATATGAGTTAGATTGATAATAGTAAGAGGATTGAGTATAGTAATTGTCGTCGTATCGATCATAAAAGCATAATATGGTTAATAATATGAGTTAGATTGATAATAATAAGAGTAATGAGTATAGTAATTGTCGTCCTATCGATCATATAAGCATAATATGGCTAATAATATGAGTTAGATTGATAATAACAAGAGTAATGAGTATTATAATTGCTGTTCTATCGATCATATAAGCATAATATGGCTAATAATATGAATTAGGTTGATAATAATAAGAGTAATGAGTCTAGTAATTGTCGTACTATCGATCATATAAGCATAATATGGCTAATAATATGAGTTAGATTGATAATAAAGAGACTAATAAGTATAGTAATTGTCGTTCTATCGATCATATAAGCATAATATGGCTAATAATATGAGTTAGATTGACAATAATAAGAGTAATGAGTATTGTAATTGTCGTTCTATCGATCATATAAGCATAATATGGCTAATAATATGAGTTAGATTGATAATAATAAGAGTAATAAGTATAGTAATTGTCCTTCTATCGGTCATATAACCAAAATATGGCTAATAATATGAGTTAGATTGATAACAGTGAGTGTAATAAGAATAGTAATTGTCGTTCTATCGATCATATAAGCATAATATGGCTAATAATATGAGTTAGATTGACAATAGTAAAAGTAGTAAGTATAGTACTTGTCGTTCTATCGATCATATAAGCACAATATGGCTAATAATATGAGTTAGATTGATAATAGTAAGAGGATTGAGTATAGTAATTGTCGTCCTATCGATCATAAAAGCATAATATGGCTAATAATATGAGTTAGATTGATAATAATAAGATTAATAAGTATAGTAATTGTCGTTCGATCGGTCATATAACCATAATATGGTTAAATAATATGAGTTAGATTGATAACAGTGAGTGTAATAAGTATAGTAATTGTCGTTCTATCGATCATATAAGCATTATATGGCTAATAATATGAGTTAGATTGATGAGAATAAGAGTAATAAGTATAGTAATTGTCGTTCTATCGATCATATGTGCATAATATGGTTAATAATATGAGTTAGATTGATAATAGTGAGTGTAATAAGCATAGTAATTGTCGTTCTATCGATCATATAAGCATAATATGGCTCATGATATGAGTTAGATTTATAATAATAAGAGTAATGAGTATAGTAATTGTCGTCCTATCGATCATATAAGCGTAACATTGCTAATAATATGAGTTAGATTGATAATAATAAGAGTAATAAGTATAGTAATTGTCGTTCGATCGGTCATATAACCATAATATGGTTAAATAATATGAGTTAGATTGATAACAGTGAGTGTAATAAGTATAGTAATTGTCGTTCTATCGATCATATAAGCATAATATGGATAATAATTTGAGTTAGAATGATAATAATAAGAGTAATGAGTATAGTAATTGTCGTCCTATCGATCGTATAAGCATAATATGGCTAATAATATGAGTTAGATTGATAATAATAAGAGTAATGAGTATAGTAATTGTCGTCCTATCGATCATATAAGCATAATATGGCTAACAATATGAGTTAGATTGATAATAATAAGAGTAATGAGTATAGTAATTGTCGTCCTATCGATCGTATAAGCATAATATGGCTAATAATATGAGTTAGATTGATAATAATAAGAGTAATGAGTATAGTAATTGTCGTACTATCGATCATATAAGCATAATATGGCTAATAATATGAGTTAAATTGATAATAATAAGAGCAATGAGTATAGTAATTGTCGTCCTATCGATCATATATGCATAATATGGCTAATAATATGAGTTAGATTGATAATAATAAGAGTAATGAGTATAGTAATTGTCGTCCTATCGATCATATAAGCATAATATGGCTAATAAAATGAGTTAGATTGATAATAATAAGTGTAATAAGTATAGTAATTGTCGTTCTATCTGTCATATAACCATAATATGGCTAATAATATGAGTTAGATTGATAACAGTGAGTGTAATAAGTTTAGTAATTGTCGTTATATCAATCATATAAGCATAATATGGCTAATAATATGAGTTAGATTGATAATAATATGAGTAATGAGTACAGTAATTGTCGTCCTATCGATCATATAAGCATAATATGGCTAATAATATGAGTTAGATTGATAATAATAAGAGTAATAAGCATAGTAATTGTCATTCTATCGGTCATATAACCATAATATGGCTAATAATATGAGTTAGATTGATAATAATGAGAGTAATAAGTATAGTAATTGTCGCTCTATCGATCATATAAGCATAATATGGCTAATAATATGAGTTAGATTGATAATAATGAGAGTAATAAGTATAGTAATTGTCGTTCTATCGATCATATAAGCATAATATGGCTAATAATATGAGTTAGAATGATAATAATAAGAGTAATAAGTATAGTAATTGTCGTTCTATCGATCAAATAAGCATAATATGGCTAATAATATGAGTTAGAATGATAATAATAAGAGTAATAAGTATAGTAATTGTCGTTCTATCGGTCACATAACCATAATATGGCTAATAATATGAGTTAGATTGATAACAGTGATTGTGATAAGTATAGTAATTGTCGTTATATCGATCATATAAGCATAATATGGCTAATAATATGAGTTAGATTGATAATAATAAGAGTAATGAGTATAGTAATTGTCATCCTATCGATCATATATGCATAATATGGCTAATAATATGAGTTAGATTGATAAGAATAAGAGTGAAAAGTATAGTAATTGTCGTTCTATCTATCATATCTGCATAATATGGTTTATAATATGAGTTAGTTTGATAATAGTGAGTGTAATAAGCATAGTTATTGTCGTTCTATCGATCATATACGCATAATATGGCTAATAATATGAGTTAGATTGATAATAATAAGAGTAATGAGTATAGTAATTGTCGTCCTATCGATCATATAAGCATAATATGGCTAATAATATGAGTTAGATTGATAATAATAAGAGTAATGAGTATAGTAATTGTCGTTCTATCGATCATATCTGCATAATATGGTTAATAATATGAGTTAGATTGATAATAATAAGAGTAATGAGTATAGTAATTGTCGTTCTATCGATCATATCTGCATAATATGGTTAATAATATGAGTTGGATTGATAACAGTGAGTGTAATAAGTATAGTAATTGTCGTTCTATCGATCATATGTGCATAATATGGCTAATAATATGAGTTAGATTGATAATAATAAGAGTAATGAGTATAGTAATTGTCGTCCTATCGATCATATAAGCATAATATGGCTAATAATATGAGTTAGATTGATAACAATAAGAGTAATGAGTATTGTAATTGCTGTTCTATCGATCATATAAGCATAATATGGCTAATAATATGAGTTAGGTTGATAATAATAAGAGTAATGAGTCTAGCAATTGTCGTACTATCGATCATATATGCATAATATGGCTAATAATATGAGTTAGATTGATAATAAAGACAGTAATAAGTGTAGTAATTGTCGTTCCATCGATCATATAAGCATAATATGGCTAATAATATGAGTTAGAGTGATAATAATAAGAGAAATGAGGATAGTAATTGTCGTTATATCGATCATATAAGCATAATATGGCTAATAATTTGAGTTAGATTGATAATAATAAGAGTAATAAGTATAGTAATTGTCGTGTTATCGATCATATCTGCATAATATGGTTAATAATATGAGTTGGATTGATAACAGTGAGTGTAATAAGTATAGTAATTGTCGTTCTATCGATCATATGAGCATAATATGGCTAATAATATGAGTTAGATTGATAATAATAAGAGTAATGAGTATAGTGATTGTCGTCCTATCGATCATATAAGCATAATATGGCTAATAATATGAGTTAGATTGAAAATAATAAGAGTAATGAGTATTGTAATTGCTGTTCTATCGATCATGTAAGCATAATATGGCTAATAATATGAATTAGGTTGATTATAATAAGAGTAATGAGTCTAGTAATTGTCGTACTATCGATCATATAAGCATAATATGGCTAATAGTATGAGTTAGATTGATAATAAAGAGAGTAATAAGTATAGTAATTGTCGTTCTATCGATCATATAAGCATAATATGGCTAATAATATGAGTTAGATTGATAATAATAAGAGCAATGAGTATTGTAATTGTCGTTCTATCGATCATATAAGCATAATATGGCTAATAATATGAGTTAGATTGATAATAATAAGAGCAATGAGTATTGTAATTGTCGTCCTATCGATCATATAAGCATAATATGGCTAATAATATGAGTTAGATTGATAATAATAAGAGTAATAAGTATAGTAATTGTCGTTCTATCGGTCATATAACCATAATATGGCTAATAATATGAGTTAGATTGATAACAGTGAGTGTAATAAGTATAGTAATTGTCGTTATATCGATCATATAAGCATAGTATGGCTAATAATATGAGTTAGATTGATAATAATAAAAGTAATGAGTATAGTAATTGTCATCCTGTCGATCATATATGCATAATATGGCTAATAATATGAGTTAGATTGATAAGAATAAGAGTAAAAAGTATAGTAATTGTCGTTCTATCTATCATATCTGCATAATATGGTTAATAATATGAGTTAGATTGATAATAGTGAGTGTAATAAGCATAGTAATTGTCGTTCTATCGATCATATAAGCATAATATGGCTAATAATTTGAGTTAGATTGATAATAATAAGAGTAATAAGTATAGTAATTGTCGTTCTATCGATCATATCTGCATAATATGGTTAATAATATGAGTTGGATTGAGAACAGTGAGTGTAATAAGTATAGTAATTGTCGTTCTATCGATCATATGTGCATAATCTGGCTAATAATATGAGTTACATTGATAATAATAAGAGTAATGAGTATTGTAATTGCTGTTCTATCGTTCATATAAGCATAATATGGCTAATAATATGAATTAGGTTGATAATAATAAGAGTAATGAGTCTAGTAATTGTCGTACTATCGATCATATAAGCATAATATGGCTAATAATATGAGTTAGATTGATAATAAAGAGACTAATAAGTATAGTAATTGTCGTTCTATCGATCATATAAGCATAATATGGCTAATAATTTGAGTTAGATTGATAATAATAAGAGTAATGAGTATTGTAATTGTCGTTCTATCGATCATATAAGCATAATATGGCTAATAATATGAGTTAGATTGATAATAATAAGAGTAATAAGTATAGTAATTGTCCTTCTATCGGTCATATAACCAAAATATGGCTAATAATATGAGTTAGATTGATAACAGTGAGTGTAATAAGAATAGTAATTGTCGTTCTATCGATCATATAAGCATAATATGGCTAATAATATGAGTTAGATTGATAATAATAAGAGTAATGAGTATAGTAATTGTCATCCTATCGATCATATATGCATAATATGGCTAATAATATGAGTTAGATTGATAAGAATAAGAGTGAAAAGTATAGTAATTGTCGTTCTATGTATCATATCTGCATAATATGGTTTATAATATGAGTTAGATTGATAATAGTGAGTGTAATAAGCATAGTAATTGTCGTTCTATCGATCATATACGCATAATATGGCTAATAATATGAGTTAGATTGATAATAATAAGAGTTATGAGTATAGTAATTGTCGTCCTATCGATCATATAAGCATAATATGGCTAATAGTATGAGTTAGATTGATAATAATAAGAGTAATAAGTATAGTAATTGTCGTTCTATCGGTCATATAACCATAATATGGCTAATAATATGAGTTAGATTGATAACAGTGAGTGTAATAAGTATAGCAATTGTCGTTATATCGATCATATAAGCATAATATGGCTAATAATATGAGTTAGATTGATAATAATAAAAGTAATGAGTATAGTAATTGACATCCTATCGATCATATATGCATAATATGGCTAATAATATGAGTTAGATTGATAAGAATAAGAGTAAAAAGTATAGTAATTGTCGTTCTATCTATCATATCTGCATAATATGGTTAATAATATGAGTTAGATTGATAACAGTGAGTGTAATAAGTATAGTAATTGTCGTTCTATCGATCATATAAGCATAATATGGCTAATAATTTGAGTTAGAATGATAATAATAAGAGTAATGAGTATAGTAATTGTCGTCCTATCGATCGTATAAGCATAATATGGCTAATAATATGAGTTAGATTGATAATAATAAGAGTAATGAGTATAGTAATTGTCGTCCTATCGATCATATATGCATAATATGGCTAACAATATGAGTTAGATTGATAATAATAAGAGTAATGAGTACAGTAATTGTCGTCCTATCGATCGTATAAGCATAATATGGCTAATAATATGAGTTAGATTGATAATAATAAGAGTAATGAGTATAGTAATTGTCGTACTATCGATCATATAAGCATAATATGGCTAATAATATGAGTTAAATTGATAATAATAAGAGCAATGAGTATAGTAATTGTCGTCCTATCGATCATATATGCATAATATGGCTAATAATATGAGTTAGATTGATAATAATAAGAGTAATGAGTATAGTAATTGTCGTTCTATCGATCATATAAGCATAATATGGCTAATAATATGAGTTAGAATGATAATAATAAGAGTAATAAGTATAGTAATTGTCGTTCTATCGATCAAATAAGCATAATATGGCTAATAATATGAGTTAGAATGATAATAATAAGAGTAATAAGTATAGTAATTGTCGTTCTATCGGTCACATAACCATAATATGGCTAATAATATGAGTTAGATTGATAACAGTGATTGTGATAAGTATAGTAATTGTCGTTATATCGATCATATAAGCATAATATGGCTAATAATATGAGTTAGATTGATAATAATAAGAGTAATGAGTATAGTAATTGTCGTTCTATCGATCATATCTGCATAATATGGTTAATAATATGAGTTAGATTGATAATAATAAGAGTAATGAGTATAGTAATTGTCGTTCTATCGATCATATCTGCATAATATGGTTAATAATATGAGTTGGATTGATAACAGTGAGTGTAATAAGTATAGTAATTGTCGTTCTATCGATCATATGAGCATAATATGGCTAATAATATGAATTAGATTGATAATAATAAGAGTAATGAGTATAGTAATTGTCGTCCTATCGATCATATAAGCATAATATGGCTAATAATGTGAGTTAGATTGATAACAATAAGAGTAATGAGTATTGTAATTGCTGTTCTATCGATCATATAAGCATAATATGGCTAATAATATGAATTAGGTTGATAATAATAAGAGTAATGAGTCTAGTAATTGTCGTACTATCGATCATATATGCATAATATGGCTAATAATATGAGTTAGATTGATAATAAAGACAGTAATAAGTGTAGTAATTGTCGTTCTATCGATCATATAAGCATAATATGGCTAATAATATGAGTTAGAGTGATAATAATAAGAGAAATGAGGATAGTAATTGTCGTTATATCGATCATATAAGCATAATATGGCTAATAATTTGAGTTAGATTGATAATAATAAGAGTAATAAGTATAGTAATTGTCGTGTTATCGATCATATCTGCATAATATGGTTAATAATATGAGTTGGATTGATAACAGTGAGTGTAATAAGTATAGTAATTGTCGTTCTATCGATCATATACGCATAATATGGCTAATAATATGAGTTAGATTGATAATAATAAGAGTTATGAGTATAGTAATTGTCGTCCTATCGATCATATAAGCATAATATGGCTAATAGTATGAGTTAGATTGATAATAATAAGAGTAATAAGTATAGTAATTGTCGTTCTATCGGTCATATAACCATAATATGGCTAATAATATGAGTTAGATTGATAACAGTGAGTGTAATAAGTATAGTAATTGTCGTTATATCGATCATATAAGCATAATATGGCTAATAATATGAGTTAGATTGATAATAATAAAAGTAATGAGTATAGTAATTGTCATCCTATCGATCATATATGCATAATATGGCTAATAATATGAGTTAGATTGATAAGAATAAGAGTAAAAAGTATAGTAATTGTCGTTCTATCTATCATATCTGCATAATATGGTTAATAATATGAGTAAGATTGATAACAGTGAGTGTAATAAGTATAGTAATTGTCGTTCTATCGATCATATAAGCATTATATGGCTAATAATATGAGTTAGATTGATGAGAATAAGAGTAATAAGTATAGTAATTGTCGTTCTATCGATCATATGTGCATAATATGGTTAATAATATGAGTTAGATTGATAATAGTGAGTGTAATAAGCATAGTAATTGTCGTTCTATCGATCATATAAGCATAATATGGCTCATGATATGAGTTAGATTTATAATAATAAGAGTAATGAGTATAGTAATTGTCGTCCTATCGATCATATAAGCGTAATATTGCTAATAATATGAGTTAGATTGATAATAATAAGAGTAATAAGTATAGTAATTGTCGTTCGATCGGTCATATAACCATAATATGGTTAAATAATATGAGTTAGATTGATAACAGTGAGTGTAATAAGTATAGTAATTGTCGTTCTATCGATCATATAAGCATAATATGGCCAATAATTTGAGTTAGAATGATAATAATAAGAGTAATGAGTATAGTAATTGTCGTCCTATCGATCGTATAAGCATAATATGGCTAATAATATGAGTTAGATTGATAATAATAAGAGTAATGAGTATAGTAATTGTCGTCCTATCGATCATATATGCATAATATGGCTAATAATATGAGTTAGATTGATAAGAATAAGAGTGAAAAGTATAGTAATTGTCGTTCTATCTATCATATCTGCATAATATGGTTTATAATATGAGTTAGATTGATAACAGTGAGTGTAATAAGTATAGTAATTGTCGTTCTATCGATCATATGTGCATAATATGGCTAATAATATGAGTTACATTGATAATAATAAGAGTAATGAGTATTGTAATTGCTGTTCTATCGTTCATATAAGCATAATATGGCTAATAATATGAATTAGGTTGATAATAATAAGAGTAATGAGTCTAGTAATTGTCGTACTATCGATCATATAAGCATAATATGGCTAATAATATGAGTTAGATTGATAATAAAGAGACTAATATGTATAGTAATTGTCGTTCTATCGATCATATAAGCATAATATGGCTTATAATTTGAGTTAGATTGATAATAATAAGAGTAATGAGTATTGTAATTGTCGTTCTATCGATCATATAAGCATAATATGGCTAATAATATGAGTTAGATTGATAATAATAAGAGTAATAAGTATA
This sequence comes from Megachile rotundata, assembly GCF_050947335.1. Classification (NCBI taxonomy): domain Eukaryota; kingdom Metazoa; phylum Arthropoda; class Insecta; order Hymenoptera; family Megachilidae; genus Megachile; species Megachile rotundata. The sequence continues at coordinate 40,132 of NW_027473619.1, read as the reverse complement.
GTAATTGTCCTTCTATCGGTCATATAACCAAAATATGGCTAATAATATGAGTTAGATTGATAACAGTGAGTGTAATAAGAATAGTAATTGTCGTTCTATCGATCATATAAGCATAATATGGCTAATAATATGAGTTAGATTGATAATAATAAGAGTAATGAGTATAGTAATTGTCATCCTATCGATCATATATGCATAATATGGCTAATAATATGAGTTAGATTGATAAGAATAAGAGTGAAAAGAATAGTAATTGTCGTTCTATCTATCATATCTGCATAATATGGTTTATAATATGAGTTAGATTGATAATAGTGAGTGTAATAAGCATAGTAATTGTCGTTCTATCGATCATATACGCATAATATGGCTAATAATATGAGTTAGATTGATAATAATAAGAGTAATGAGTATAGTAATTGTCGTCCTATCGATCATATAAGCATAATATGGCTAATAGTATGAGTTAGATTGATAATAATAAGAGTAATAAGTATAGTAATTGTCGTTCTATCGGTCATATAACCATAATATGGCTAATAATATGAGTTAGATTGATAACAGTGAGTGTAATAAGTATAGTAATTGTCGTTATATCGATCATATAAGCATAATATGGCTAATAATATGAGTTAGATTGATAATAATAAAAGTAATGAGTATAGTAATTGTCATCCTATCGATCATGTATGCATAATATGGCTAATAATATGAGTTAGATTGATAAGAATAAGAGTAAAAAGTATAGTAATTGTCGTTCTATCTATCATATCTGCATAATATGGTTAATAATATGAGTTAGATTGATAATAGTGAGTGTAATAAGCATAGTAATTGTCGTTCTATCGATCATATAAGCATAATATGGCTAATAACATGAGTTAGATTGATAATAATAAGAGTAATGAGTATTGTAATTGCTGTTCTAGCGATCATATAAGCATAATATGGCTAATAATATGAATTAGGTTGATAATAATAAGAGTAATGAGTCTAGTAATTGTCGTACTATCGATCATATAAGCATAATATGGCTAATAATGTGAGTTAGATTGATAATAAAGACAGTAATAAGTGTAGTAATTGTCGTTCTATCGATCATATAAGCATAATATGGCTAATAATATGAGTTAGAGTGATAATAATAAGAGAAATGAGGATAGTAATTGTCGTTATATCGATCATATAAGCATAATATGGCTAATAATTTGAGTTAGATTGATAATAATAAGAGTAATAAGTATAGTAATTGTCGTGTTATCGATCATATCTGCATAATATGGTTAATAATATGAGTTGGATTGATAACAGTGAGTGTAATAAGTATAGTAATTGTCGTTCTATCGATCATATGAGCATAATATGGCTAATAATATGAGTTAGATTGATAATAATAAGAGTAATGAGTATAGTAATTGTCGTCCTATCGATCATATAAGCATAATATGGCTAATAATATGAGTTAGATTGATAATAATAAGAGTAATGCGTATTGTAATTGCTGTTCTATCGATCATATAAGCATAATATGGCTAATAATATGAATTAGGTTGATAATAATAAGAGTAATGAGTCTAGTAATTGTCGTACTATCGATCATATAAGCATAATATGGCTAATAATATGAGTTAGATTGATAATAAAGAGAGTAATAAGTATAGTAATTGTCGTTCTATCGATCATATAAGCATAATATGGCTAATAATATGAGTTAGATTGATAATAATAAGAGTAATGAGTATTGTAATTGTCGTTCTATCGATCATATAAGCATAATATGGCTAATAATATGAGTTAGATTGATAATAATAAGTGTAATAAGTATAGTAATTGTCGTTCTATCGGTCATATAATCAAAATATGGCTAATAATATGAGTTAGATTGATAATAATAAGAGTAATGAGTATTGTAATTGTCGTTCTATCGATCATATAAGCATAATATGGCTAATAATATGAGTTAGATTGATAATAATAAGAGTAATAAGTATAGTAATTGTCCTTCTATCGGTCATATAACCAAAATATGGCTAATAATATGAGTTAGATTGATAACAGTGAGTGTAATAAGAATAGTAATTGTCGTTCTATCGATCATATAAGCATAATATGGCTAATAATATGCGTTAGATTGATAATAGTAAAAGTAGTAAGTATAGTACTTGTCGTTCTATCGATCATATAAGCACAATATGGCTAATAATATGAGTTAGATTGATAATAGTAAGAGGATTGAGTATAGTAATTGTCGTCCTATCGATCATAAAAGCATAATATGGCTAATAATATGAGTTAGATTGATAATAATAAGATTAATAAGTATAGTACTTGCCGTTCTATCGGTCATATAACCATAATATGGCTAATAATATGAGTTAGATTGATAACAGTGAGTGTAATAAGTATTGTAATTGTCGTTATATCGATCATATAAGCATAATATGGCTAATAATATGAGTAAGATTGATAATAATAAGAGTAATGAGTATAGGAATTGTCGTCCTATCGATCATATAAGCATTATATGGCTAATAATATGAGTTAGATTGATGAGAATAAGAGTAATAAGTATAGTAATTGTCGTTCTATCGATCATATGTGCATAATATGGCTAATCATATGAGTTAGATTGATAATAGTGAGTGTAATAAGCATAGTAATTGTCGTTCTATCGATCATATAAGCATTATATGGCTCATGATATGAGTTAGATTTATAATAAAAAGAGTAATGAGTATAGTAATTGTCGTCCTATCGATCATATAAGCGTAATATGGCTAATAATATGAGTTAGATTGATAATAATAAGAGTAATAAGTATAGTAATTGTCGTTCGATCGGTCATATAACCATAATATGGTTAAATAATATGAGTTAGATTGATAACAGTGAGTGTAATAAGTATAGTAATTGTCGTTCTATCGATCATATAAGCATAATATGGCTAATAATATGAGTTAGATTGATAACAGTAAGATTAATAAGTATAGTAACTGTCGTTCTACGGATCATATAAGCATAATATGGCTAATAATTTGAGTTAGAATGATAATAATAAGAGTAATGAGTATAGTAATTGTCGTCCTATCGATCATATATGCATAATATGGCTAACAATATGAGTTAGATTGATAATAATAAGAGTAATGAGTATAGTAATTGTCGTCCTATCGATCGTATAAGCATAATATGGCTAATAATATGAGTTAGATTGATAATAATAAGAGTAATGAGTATAGAAATTGTAGTACTATCGATCATATAAGCATAATATGGCTAATAATATGAGTTAAATTGATAATAATAAGAGCAATGAGTATAGTAATTGTCGTCCTATCGATCATATATGCATAATATGGCTAATCATATGAGTTAGATTGATAATAATAAGAGTAATGAGTATAGCAATTGTCGTCCTATCGATCATATAAGCATAATATGGCTAATAATATGAGTTAGATTGATAATAATAAGAGTAATGAGTATAGTAATTGTCGTTCTATCGATCATATCTGCATAATATGGTTAATAATATGAGTTAGATTGATAATAATAAGAGTAATGAGTATAGTAATTGTCGTTCTATCGATCATATCTGCATAATATGGTTAATAATATGAGTTGGATTGATAACAGTGAGTGTAATAAGTATAGTAATTGTCGTTCTATCGATCATATGAGCATAATATGGCTAATAATATGAATTAGATTGATAATAATAAGAGTAATGAGTATAGTAATTGTCGTCCTATCGATCATATAAGCATAATATGGCTAATAATATGAGTTAGATTGATAACAATAAGAGTAATGAGAATTGTAATTGCTGTTCTATCGATCATATAAGCATAATATGGCTAATAATATGAATTAGGTTGATAATAATAAGAGTAATGAGTCTAGTAATTGTCGTACTATCGATCATATATGCATAATATGGCTAATAATATGAGTTAGATTGATAATAAAGACAGTAATAAGTGTAGTAATTGTCGTTCTATCGATCATATAAGCATAATATGGCTAATAATATGAGTTAGAGTGATAATAATAAGAGAAATGAGGATAGTAATTGTCGTTATATCGATCATATAAGCATAATATGGCTAATAATTTGAGTTAGATTGATAATAATAAGAGTAATAAGTATAGTAATTGTCGTGTTATCGATCATATCTGCATAATATGGTTAATAATATGAGTTGGATTGATAACAGTGAGTGTAATAAGTATAGTAATTGTCGTTCTATCGATCATATACGCATAATATGGCTAATAATATGAGTTAGATTGATAATAATAAGAGTTATGAGTATAGTAATTGTCGTCCTATCGATCATATAAGCATAATATGGCTAATAGTATGAGTTAGATTGATAATAATAAGAGTAATAAGTATAGTAATTGTCGTTCTATCGGTCATATAACCATAATATGGCTAATAATATGAGTTAGATTGATAACAGTGAGTGTAATAAGTATAGTAATTGTCGTTATATCGATCATATAAGCATAATATGGCTAATAATATGAGTTAGATTGATAATAATAAAAGTAATGAGTATAGTAATTGTCATCCTATCGATCATATATGCATAATATGGCTAATAATATGAGTTAGATTGATAAGAATAAGAGTAAAAAGTATAGTAATTGTCGTTCTATCTATCATATCTGCATAATATGGTTAATAATATGAGTTAGATTGATAACAGTGAGTGTAATAAGTATAGTAATTGTCGTTCTATCGATCATATAAGCATTATATGGCTAATAATATGAGTTAGATTGATGAGAATAAGAGTAATAAGTATAGTAATTGTCGTTCTATCGATCATATGTGCATAATATGGTTAATAATATGAGTTAGATTGATAATAGTGAGTGTAATAAGCATAGTAATTGTCGTTCTATCGATCATATAAGCATAATATGGCTCATGATATGAGTTAGATTTATAATAATAAGAGTAATGAGTATAGTAATTGTCGTCCTATCGATCATATAAGCGTAATATTGCTAATAATATGAGTTAGATTGATAATAATAAGAGTAATAAGTATAGTAATTGTCGTTCGATCGGTCATATAACCATAATATGGTTAAATAATATGAGTTAGATTGATAACAGTGAGTGTAATAAGTATAGTAATTGTCGTTCTATCGATCATATAAGCATAATATGGCCAATAATTTGAGTTAGAATGATAATAATAAGAGTAATGAGTATAGTAATTGTCGTCCTATCGATCGTATAAGCATAATATGGCTAATAATATGAGTTAGATTGATAATAATAAGAGTAATGAGTATAGTAATTGTCGTCCTATCGATCATATATGCATAATATGGCTAATAATATGAGTTAGATTGATAAGAATAAGAGTGAAAAGTATAGTAATTGTCGTTCTATCTATCATATCTGCATAATATGGTTTATAATATGAGTTAGATTGATAACAGTGAGTGTAATAAGTATAGTAATTGTCGTTCTATCGATCATATGTGCATAATATGGCTAATAATATGAGTTACATTGATAATAATAAGAGTAATGAGTATTGTAATTGCTGTTCTATCGTTCATATAAGCATAATATGGCTAATAATATGAATTAGGTTGATAATAATAAGAGTAATGAGTCTAGTAATTGTCGTACTATCGATCATATAAGCATAATATGGCTAATAATATGAGTTAGATTGATAATAAAGAGACTAATATGTATAGTAATTGTCGTTCTATCGATCATATAAGCATAATATGGCTTATAATTTGAGTTAGATTGATAATAATAAGAGTAATGAGTATTGTAATTGTCGTTCTATCGATCATATAAGCATAATATGGCTAATAATATGAGTTAGATTGATAATAATAAGAGTAATAAGTATAGTAATTGTCCTTCTATCGGTCATATAACCAAAATATGGCTAATAATATGAGTTAGATTGATAACAGTGAGTGTAATAAGAATAGTAATTGTCGTTCTATCGATCATATAAGCATAATATGGCTAATAATATGAGTTAGATTGATAATAATAAGAGTAATGAGTATAGTAATTGTCGTCCTATCGATCATATAAGCATAATATGGCTAATAGTATGAGTTAGATTGATAATAATAAGAGTAATGAGTATTGTAATTGCTGTTCTAGCGATCATATAAGCATAATATGGCTAATAATATGAATTAGGTTGATAATAATAAGAGTAATGAGTCTAGTAATTGTCGTACTATCGATCATATAAGCATAATATGGCTAATAATGTGAGTTAGATTGATAATAAAGACAGTAATAAGTGTAGTAATTGTCGTTCTATCGATCATATAAGCATAATATGGCTAATAATATGAGTTAGAGTGATAATAATAAGAGAAATGAGGATAGTAATTGTCGTTATATCGATCATATAAGCATAATATGGCTAATAATTTGAGTTAGATTGATAATAATAAGAGTAATAAGTATAGTAATTGTCGTGTTATCGATCATATCTGCATAATATGGTTAATAATATGAGTTGGATTGATAACAGTGAGTGTAATAAGTATAGTAATTGTCGTTCTATCGATCATATGAGCATAATATGGCTAATAATATGAGTTAGATTGATAATAATAAGAGTAATGAGTATAGTACTTGTCGTTCTATCGATCATATAAGCACAATATGGCTAATAATATGAGTTAGATTGATAATAGTAAGAGGATTGAGTATAGTAATTGTCGTCCTATCGATCATAAAAGCATAATATGGCTAATAATATGAGTTAGATTGATAATAATAAGATTAATAAGTATAGTACTTGCCGTTCTATCGGTCATATAACCATAATATGGCTAATAATATGAGTTAGATTGATAACAGTGAGTGTAATAAGTATTGTAATTGTCGTTATATCGATCATATAAGCATAATATGGCTAATAATATGAGTAAGATTGATAATAATAAGAGTAATGAGTATAGGAATTGTCGTCCTATCGATCATATAAGCATTATATGGCTAATAATATGAGTTAGATTGATGAGAATAAGAGTAATAAGTATAGTAATTGTCGTTCTATCGATCATATGTGCATAATATGGTTAATAATATGAGTTAGATTGATAATAGTGAGTGTAATAAGCATAGTAATTGTCGTTCTATCGATCATATAAACATTATATGGCTCATGATATGAGTTAGATTTATAATAAAAAGAGTAATGAGTATAGTAATTGTCGTCCTATCGATCATATAAGCGTAATATGGCTAATAATATGAGTTAGATTGATAATAATAAGAGTAATAAGTATAGTAATTGTCGTTCGATCGGTCATATAACCATAATATGGTTAAATAATATGAGTTAGATTGATAACAGTGAGTGTAATAAGTATAGTAATTGTCGTTCTATCGATCATATAAGCATAATATGGCTAATAATATGAGTTAGATTGATAATAGTAAGATTAATAAGTATAGTAACTGTCGTTCTACGGATCATATAAGCATAATATGGCTAATAATTTGAGTTAGAATGATAATAATAAGAGTAATGAGTATAGTAATTGTCGTCCTATCGATCATATATGCATAATATGGCTAACAATATGAGTTAGATTGATAATAATAAGAGTAATGAGTATAGTAATTGTCGTCCTATCGATCGTATAAGCATAATATGGCTAATAATATGAGTTAGATTGATAATAATAAGAGTAATGAGTATAGAAATTGTAGTACTATCGATCATATAAGCATAATATGGCTAATAATATGAGTTAAATTGATAATAATAAGAGCAATGAGTATAGTAATTGTCGTCCTATCGATCATATATGCATAATATGGCTAATCATATGAATTAGATTGATAATAATAAGAGTAATGAGTATAGTAGTTGTCGTCCTATCGATCATATAAGCATAATATGGATAATAAAATGAGTTAGATTGATAATAATAAGTGTAATAAGTATAGTAATTGTCGTTCTATCGGTCATATAAACATAATATGGCTAATAATATGAGTTAGATTGATAACAGTGAGTGTAATAAGTTTAGTAATTGTCGTTATATCGATCATATATGCATAATATGTCTAATAATATGAGTTAGATTGATAATAATATGAGTAATGAGTACAGTAATTGTCGTCCTATCGATCATATAAGCATAATATGGCTAATAATATGAGTTAGATTGATAATAATAAGAGTAATAAACATAGTAATTGTCATTCTATCGGTCATATAACCATAATATGGCTAATAATATGAGTTCGATTGATAATAATGAGAGTAATAAGTATAGTAATTGTCGTTCTATCGATCATATAAGCTTAATATGGCTAATAACATGAGTTAGATTGATAATAATAAGAGTAATGAGTATAGTAATTGTCGACCTATCGATCATATAAGCATAATATGGCTAATAATATGAGTTAGAATGATAATAATAAGAGTAATAAGTATAGTAATTGTCGTTCTATCGATCATATAAGCATAATATGGCTAATAATATGAGTTAGATTGATAATAATGAGAGTAATAAGTATAGTAATTGTCGTTCTATCGGTCACATAACCATAATATGGCTAATAATACGAGTTAGATTGATAACAGTGAATGTAATAAGTATAGTAATTGTCGTTATATCGATCATATAAGCATAATATGGCTAATAATATGAGTTAGATTGATAATAATAAGAGTAATGAGTATAGTAATTGTCATCCTATCGATCATATATGCATAATATGGCTAATAATATGAGTTAGATTGATAAGAATAAGAGTAAAAAGTATAGTAATTGTCGTTCTATCTATCATATCTGCATAATATGGTTAATAATATGAGTTAGATTGATAATAGTGAGTGTAATAAGCATAGTAATTGTCGTTCTATCGATCATATAAGCATAATATGGCTAATAATATGAGTTAGATTGATAATAATAAGAGTAATGAGTATACTAATTGTCGTCCTATCGATCATATAAGCATAATATGGCTAATAATATGAGTTAGATAGATAATAATAAGAGTAATAAGTATAGTAATTGTCGTTCTATCGGTCATATAACCATAATATGGCTAATAATATGAGATAGATTGATAACAGTGAGTGTAATAAGTATAGTAATTGTCGTTATATCGATCATATAAGCATAATATGGCTAATAATATGAGTTAGATTGATAATAATAAAAGTAATGAGCATAGTAATTGTCATCCTATCGATCATATATGCATAATATGGCTAATAATATGAGTTAGATTGATAAGAATAACAGTAAAAAGTATAGTAATTGTCGTTCTATCTATCATATCTGCATAATATGGTTAATAATATGAGTTAGATTGATAATAGTGAGTGTAATAAGCATAGTAATTGTCGTTCTATCGATCATATAAGCATAATATGGCTAATAACATGAGTTAGATTGATAATAATAAGAGTAATGAGTATAGTAATTGTCGTCCTATCGATCATATAAGCATAATATGGCTAATAATATGAGTTAGATTGATAATAATAAGAGTAATAAGTATAGTAATTGTCGTTCTATCGGTCATATAACCATAATATGGCTAATAATATGAGTTAGATTGATAACAGTGAGTGTAATAAGTATAGTAATTGTCGTTATATCGATCATATAAGCATAATATGGCTAATAATATGAGTTAGATTGATAATAATAAGAGTGATGAGTATAGTAATTGTCATTCTATCGGTCATATAACCATAATATGGCTAATAATATGAGTTAGATTGATAATAATAAGAGTAATAAGCATAGTAATTGTCATTCTATCGGTCATATAACCATAATATGGCTAATAATATGAGTTAGATTGATAATAGTAAGAGTAATGAGTATTGTAATTGCTGTTCTATCGATCATATAAGCATAATATGGCTAATAATATGAATTAGGTTGATAATAATAAGAGTAATGAGTCTAGTAATTGTCGTACTATCGATCATATAAGCATAATATGGCTAATAATATGAGTTAGATTGACAATAATAAGAGTAATGAGTATTGTAATTGTCGTTCTATCGATCATATAAGCATAATATGGCTAATAATATGAGTTAGATTGATAATAATAAGTGTAATAAGTATAGTAATTGTCGTTCTATCGGTCATATAACCAAAATATGGCTAATAATATGAGTTAGATTGATAACAGTGAGTGTAATAAGAATAGTAATTGTCGTTCTATCGATCATATAAGCATATTATGGCTAATAATATGAGTTAGATTGATAATGGTAAAAGTAGTAAGTATAGTACTTGTCGTTCTATCGATCATATAAGCACAATATGGCTAATAATATGAGTTAGATTGATAATAGTAAGAGTAATGAGTATAGTAATTGTCGTCCTATCGATCATAAAAGCATAATATGGCTAATAATATGAGTTAGATTGATAATAATAAGAGTAATAAGTATAGTACTTGCCGTTCTATCGGTCATATAACCATAATATGGCTAATAATATGAGTTAGATTGATAACAGTGAGTGTAATAAGTATTTTAATTGTCGTTATATCGATCATATATGCATAATATGGCTAATAATATGAGTAAGATTGATAATAATAAGAGTAATGAGTATAGTAATTGTCGTCCTATCGATCATATAAGCATTATATGGCTAATAATATGAGCTAGATTGATGAGAATAAGAGTAATAAGCATAGTAATTGTCGTTCTACCGATCATATCTGCATAATATGGTTAATAATATGAGTTAGATTGATAATAGTGAGTGTAATAAGCATAGTAATTGTCGTTCTATCGATCATATAAGCATAATATGGCTAATAATATGAGTTAGATTTATAATAATAAGAGTAATGAGTATAGTAATTGTCGTCCTATCGATCATATAAGCGTAATATGGCTAATAATATGAGTTAGATTGATAATAATAAGAGTAATAAGTATAGTAATTGTCGTTCTATCGATCATATCTGCATAATATGGTTAATAATATGAGTTGGATTGATAACAGTGAGTGTAATAAGTATAGTAATTGTCGTTCTATCGATCATATGAGCATAATATGGCTAATAATATGAGTTACATTGATAATAATAAGAGTAATGAGTATAGTAATTGTCGTCCTATCGATCATATAACCATAATATGGCTAATAATATGAGTTAGATTGATAATAATAAGAGTAATAGGTATAGTAATTGTCGTTCTATCGGTCATATAACCATAATATGGTTAAAGAATATGAGTTAGATTGATAACAGTGAGTGTAATAAGTATAGTAATTGTCGTTCTATCGATCATATAAGCATAATATGGCTAATAATATGAGTTAGATTGATAATAATAAGATTAATAAGTATAGTAACTGTCGTTCTACGGATCATATAAGCATAATATGGCTTATAATTTGAGTTAGAATGATAATAATAAGAGTAATGAGTATAGTAATTGTCGTCCTATCGATCGTATAAGCATAATATGGCTAATAATATGAGTTAGATTGATAATAATAAGAGTAATGAGTATAGTAATTGTCGTCCTATCGATCATATATGCATAATATGGCTAACAATATGAGTTAGATTGATAATAATAAGAGTAATGAGTATAGTAATTGTCGTCCTATCGATCGTATAAGCATAATATGGCTAATAATATGAGTTAGATTGATAATAATAAGAGTAATGAGTATAGTAATTGTCGTACTATCGATCATATAAGCATAATATGGCTAATAATATGAGTTAAATTGATAATAATAAGAGCAATGAGAAAAGTAATTGTCGTTCTATCGATCATATAAGCATAATATGGCTAATAATATGAGTTAGATTGATAATAATAAGAGTAATGAGTATTGTAATTGTCGTTCTATCGATCATATAAGCATAATATGGCTAATAATATGAGTTAGATTGATAATAATAAGATTAATAAGTATAGTACTTGCCGTTGTATCGGTCATATAACCATAATATGGCTAATAATATGAGTTAGATTGATAACAGTGAGTGTAATAAGTATTGTAATTGTCGTTATATCGATCATATAAGCATAATATGGCTAATAATATGAGTAAGATTGATAATAATAAGAGTAATGAGTATAGGAATTGTCGTCCTATCGATCATATAAGCATTATATGGCTAACAATATGAGTTAGATTGATGAGAATAAGAGTAATAAGTATAGTAATTGTCGTTCTATCGATCATATGTGCATAATATGGTTAATAATATGAGTTAGATTGATAATAGTGAGTGTAATAAGCATAGTAATTGTCGTTCTATCGATCATATAAGCATAATATGGCTCATGATATGAGTTAGATTTATAATAAAAAGAGTAATGAGTATAGTAATTGTCGTCCTATCGATCATATAAGCGTAATATGGCTAATAATATGAGTTAGATTGATAATAATAAGAGTAATAAGTATAGTAATTGTCGTTCGATCGGTCATATAACCATAATATGGTTAAATAATATGAGTTAGATTGATAACAGTGAGTGTAATAAGTATAGTAATTGTCGTTCTATCGATCATATAAGCATAATATGGCTAATAATATGAGTTAGATTGATAATAGTAAGATTAATAAGTATAGTAACTGTCGTTCTACGGATCATATAAGCATAATATGGCTAATAATTTGAGTTAGAATGATAATAATAAGAGTAATGAGAATAGTAATAGTCGTCCTATCGATCGTATAAGCATAATATGGCTAGTAATATGAGTTAGATTGATAATAATAAGAGTAATGAGTATAGTAATTGTCGTCCTATCGATCATATATGCATAATATGGCTAACAATATGAGTTAGATTGATAGTAATAAGAGTAATGAGTATAGTAATTGTCGTCCTATCGATCGTATAAGCATAATATGGCTAATAATATGAGTTAGATTGATAATAATAAGAGTAATGAGTATAGAAATTGTCGTACTATCGATCATATAAGCATAATATGGCTAATAATATGAGTTAAATTGATAATAATAAGAGCAATGAGTATAGTAATTGTCGTCCTATCGATCATATATGCATAATATGGCTAATCATATGAGTTAGATTGATAATAATAAGAGTAATGAGTATAGTAATTGTCGTCCTATCGATCATATAAGCATAATATGGATAATAAAATGAGTTAGATTGATAATAATAAGTGTAATAAGTATAGTAATTGTCGTTCTATCGGTCATATAACCATAACATGGCTAATAATATGAGTTAGATTGATAACAGTGAGTGTAATAAGTTTAGTAATTGTCGTTATATCGATCATATATGCATACTATGGCTAATAATATGAGTTAGATTGATAATAATATGAGTAATGAGTACAGTAATTGTCGTCCTATCGATCATATAAGCATAATATGGCTAATAATATGAGTTAGATTGATAATAATAAGAGTAATAAACATAGTAATTGTCATTCTATCGGTCATATAACCATAATATGGCTAATAATATGAGATAGATTGATAACAGTGAGTGTAATAAGTATAGTAATTGTCGTTATATCGATCATATAAGCATAATATGGCTAATAATATGAGTTAGATTGATAATAATAAAAGTAATGAGCATAGTAATTGTCATCCTATCGATCATATATGCATAATATGGCTAATAATATGAGTTAGATTGATAAGAATAACAGTAAAAAGTATAGTAATTGTCGTTCTATCTATCATATCTGCATAATATGGTTAATAATATGAGTTAGATTGATAATAGTGAGTGTAATAAGCATAGTAATTGTCGTTCTATCGATCATATAAGCATAATATGGCTAATAATATGAGTTAGATTGATAATAATAAGATTAATAAGTATAGTAACTGTCGTTCTACGGATCATATAAGCATAATATGGCTTATAATTTGAGTTAGAATGATAATAATAAGAGTAATGAGTATAGTAATTGTCGTCCTATCGATCGTATAAGCATAATATGGCTAATAATATGAGTTAGATTGATAATAATAAGAGTAATGAGTATAGTAATTGTCGTCCTATCGATCATATATGCATAATATGGCTAACAATATGAGTTAGATTGATAATAATAAGAGTAATGAGTATAGTAATTGTCGTCCTATCGATCGTATAAGCATAATATGGCTAATAATATGAGTTAGATTGATAATAATAAGAGTAATGAGTATAGTAATTGTCGTACTATCGATCATATAAGCATAATATGGCTAATAATATGAGTTAAATTGATAATAATAAGAGCAATGAGAAAAGTAATTGTCGTTCTATCGATCATATAAGCATAATATGGCTAATAATATGAGTTAGATTGATAATAATAAGAGTAATGAGTATTGTAATTGTCGTTCTATCGATCATATAAGCATAATATGGCTAATAATATGAGTTAGATTGATAATAATAAGAGTAATAAGTATAGTAATTGTCCTTCTATCGGTCATATAACCAAAATATGGCTAATAATATGAGTTAGATTGATAACAGTGAGTGTAATAAGAATAGTAATTGTCGTTCTATCGATCATATAAGCATAATATGGCTAATAATATGAGTTAGATTGATAATAGTAAAAGTAGTAAGTATAGTACTTGTCGTTCTATCGATCATATAAGCACAATATGGCTAATAATATGAGTTAGATTGATAATAGTAAGAGGATTGAGTATAGCAATTGTCGTCCTATCGATCATAAAAGCATAATATGGCTAATAATATGAGTTAGATTGATAATAATAAGATTAATAAGTATAGTACTTGCCGTTGTATCGGTCATATAACCATAATATGGCTAATAATATGAGTTAGATTGATAACAGTGAGTGTAATAAGTATTGTAATTGTCGTTATATCGATCATATAAGCATAATATGGCTAATAATATGAGTAAGATTGATAATAATAAGAGTAGTGAGTATAGGAATTGTCGTCCTATCGATCATATAAGCATTATATGGCTAATAATATGAGTTAGATTGATGAGAATAAGAGTAATAAGTATAGTAATTGTCGTTCTATCGATCATATGTGCATAATATGGTTAATAATATGAGTTAGATTGATAATAGTGAGTGTAATAAGCATAGTAATTGTCGTTCTATCGATCATATAAGCATAATATGGCTCATGATATGAGTTAGATTTATAATAAAAAGAGTAATGAGTATAGTAATTGTCGTCCTATCGATCGTATAAGCATAATATGGCTAGTAATATGAGTTAGATTGATAATAATAAGAGTAATGAGTATAGTAATTGTCGTCCTATCGATCATATATGCATAATATGGCTAACAATATGAGTTAGATTGATAGTAATAAGAGTAATGAGTATAGTAATTGTCGTCCTATCGATCGTATAAGCATAATATGGCTAATAATATGAGTTAGATTGATAATAATAAGAGTAATGAGTATAGAAATTGTCGTACTATCGATCATATAAGCATAATATGGCTAATAATATGAGTTAAATTGATAATAATAAGAGCAATGAGTATAGTAATTGTCGTCCTATCGATCATATATGCATAATATGGCTAATCATATGAGTTAGATTGATAATAATAAGAGTAATGAGTATAGTAATTGTCGTCCTATCGATCATATAAGCATAATATGGATAATAAAATGAGTTAGATTGATAATAATAAGTGTAATAAGTATAGTAATTGTCGTTCTATCGGTCATATAACCATAACATGGCTAATAATATGAGTTAGATTGATAACAGTGAGTGTAATAAGTTTAGTAATTGTCGTTATATCGATCATATATGCATACTATGGCTAATAATATGAGTTAGATTGATAATAATATGAGTAATGAGTACAGTAATTGTCGTCCTATCGATCATATAAGCATAATATGGCTAATAATATGAGTTAGATTGATAATAATAAGAGTAATAAACATAGTAATTGTCATTCTATCGGTCATATAACCATAATATGGCTAATAATATGAGATAGATTGATAACAGTGAGTGTAATAAGTATAGTAATTGTCGTTATATCGATCATATAAGCATAATATGGCTAATAATATGAGTTAGATTGATAATAATAAAAGTAATGAGCATAGTAATTGTCATCCTATCGATCATATATGCATAATATGGCTAATAATATGAGTTAGATTGATAAGAATAACAGTAAAAAGTATAGTAATTGTCGTTCTATCTATCATATCTGCATAATATGGTTAATAATATGAGTTAGATTGATAATAGTGAGTGTAATAAGCATAGTAATTGTCGTTCTATCGATCATATAAGCATAATATGGCTAATAATATGAGTTAGATTGATAATAATAAGATTAATAAGTATAGTAACTGTCGTTCTACGGATCATATAAGCATAATATGGCTTATAATTTGAGTTAGAATGATAATAATAAGAGTAATGAGTATAGTAATTGTCGTCCTATCGATCGTATAAGCATAATATGGCTAATAATATGAGTTAGATTGATAATAATAAGAGTAATGAGTATAGTAATTGTCGTCCTATCGATCATATATGCATAATATGGCTAACAATATGAGTTAGATTGATAATAATAAGAGTAATGAGTATAGTAATTGTCGTCCTATCGATCGTATAAGCATAATATGGCTAATAATATGAGTTAGATTGATAATAATAAGAGTAATGAGTATAGTAATTGTCGTACTATCGATCATATAAGCATAATATGGCTAATAATATGAGTTAAATTGATAATAATAAGAGCAATGAGAAAAGTAATTGTCGTTCTATCGATCATATAAGCATAATATGGCTAATAATATGAGTTAGATTGATAATAATAAGAGTAATGAGTATTGTAATTGTCGTTCTATCGATCATATAAGCATAATATGGCTAATAATATGAGTTAGATTGATAATAATAAGAGTAATAAGTATAGTAATTGTCCTTCTATCGGTCATATAACCAAAATATGGCTAATAATATGAGTTAGATTGATAACAGTGAGTGTAATAAGAATAGTAATTGTCGTTCTATCGATCATATAAGCATAATATGGCTAATAATATGAGTTAGATTGATAATAGTAAAAGTAGTAAGTATAGTACTTGTCGTTCTATCGATCATATAAGCACAATATGGCTAATAATATGAGTTAGATTGATAATAGTAAGAGGATTGAGTATAGCAATTGTCGTCCTATCGATCATAAAAGCATAATATGGCTAATAATATGAGTTAGATTGATAATAATAAGATTAATAAGTATAGTACTTGCCGTTGTATCGGTCATATAACCATAATATGGCTAATAATATGAGTTAGATTGATAACAGTGAGTGTAATAAGTATTGTAATTGTCGTTATATCGATCATATAAGCATAATATGGCTAATAATATGAGTAAGATTGATAATAATAAGAGTAGTGAGTATAGGAATTGTCGTCCTATCGATCATATAAGCATTATATGGCTAATAATATGAGTTAGATTGATGAGAATAAGAGTAATAAGTATAGTAATTGTCGTTCTATCGATCATATGTGCATAATATGGTTAATAATATGAGTTAGATTGATAATAGTGAGTGTAATAAGCATAGTAATTGTCGTTCTATCGATCATATAAGCATAATATGGCTCATGATATGAGTTAGATTTATAATAAAAAGAGTAATGAGTATAGTAATTGTCGTCCTATCGATCATATAAGCGTAATATGGCTAATAATATGAGTTAGATTGATAATAATAAGAGTAATAAACATAGTAATTGTCATTCTATCGGTCATATAACCATAATATGGCTAATAATATGAGATAGATTGATAACAGTGAGTGTAATAAGTATAGTAATTGTCGTTATATCGATCATATAAGCATAATATGGCTAATAATATGAGTTAGATTGATAATAATAAAAGTAATGAGCATAGTAATTGTCATCCTATCGATCATATATGCATAATATGGCTAATAATATGAGTTAGATTGATAAGAATAACAGTAAAAAGTATAGTAATTGTCGTTCTATCTATCATATCTGCATAATATGGTTAATAATATGAGTTAGATTGATAATAGTGAGTGTAATAAGCATAGTAATTGTCGTTCTATCGATCATATAAGCATAATATGGCTAATAACATGAGTTAGATTGATAATAATAAGAGTATTGAGTATAGTAATTGACGTCCTATCGATCATATAAGCATAATATGGCTAATAATATGAGTTTGATTGATAATAATAAGAGTAATAAGTATAGTAATTGTCGTTCTATCGGTCATATAACCATAATATGGCTAATAATATGAGTTAGATTGATAACAGTGAGTGTAATAAGTATAGTAATTGACGTTATATCGATCATATAAGCATAATATGGCTAATAATATGAGTTAGATTGATAATAATAAGAGTGATGAGTGTAGTAATTGTCATTCTATCGGTCATATAACCATAATATGGCTAATAATATGAGTTAGATTGATAATAATAAGAGTAATAAGCATAGTAATTGTCATTCTATCGGTCATATAACCATAATATGGCTAATAATATGAGTTAGATTGATAATAATGAGAGTAATAAGTATAGTAATTGTCGTTCTATCGATCATATAAGCATAATATGGCTAATAATATGAGTTAGATTGATAATAATGAGAGTAATAAGTATAGTAATTGTCGTTATATCGATCATATAAGCATAATATGGCTAATAATATGAGTTAGATTGATAATAATAAGAGTAATGAGTATAGTAATTGTGATCCTATCGATCATATATGCATAATATGGCTAATAATATGAGTTAGATTGATAAGAATAAGAGTAAAAAGTATAGTAATTGTCGTTCTATCTATCATATCTGCATAATATGGTTAATAATATGAGTTGGATTGATAACAGTGAGTGTAATAAGTATAGTAATTGTCGTTCTATCGATCATATGAGCATAATATGGCTAATAATATGAGTTAGATTGATAATAATAAGAGTAATGAGTATAGTAATTGTCGTCCTATCGATCATATAAGCATAATATGGCTAATAATATGAGTTAGATTGATAATAATAAGAGTAATGAGTATTGTAATTGCTGTTCTATCGATCATATAAGCATAATATGGCTAATAATATGAATTAGGTTGATAATAATAAGAGTAATGAGTCTAGTAATTGTCGTACTATCGATCATATAAGCATAATATGGCTAATAATATGAGTTAGATTGATAATAAAGAGAGTAATAAGTATAGTAATTGTCGTTCTATCGATCATATAAGCATAATATGGCTAATAATATGAGTTAGATTGATAACAGTGAGTGTAATAAGTATTTTAATTGTCGTTATATCGATCATATAAGCATAATATGGCTAATAATATGAGTAAGATTGATAATAATAAGAGTAATGAGTATAGTAATTGTCGTCCTATCGATCATATAAGCATTATATGGCTAATAATATGAGCTAGATTGATGAGAATAAGAGTAATAAGTATTGTAATTGTCGTTCTATCGATCATATCTGCATAATATGGTTAATAATATGAGTTAGATTGATAATAGTGAGTGTAATAAGCATAGTAATTGTCGTTCTATCGATCATATAAGCATAATATGGCTAATAATATGAGTTAGATTTATAATAATAAGAGTAATGAGTATAGTAATTGTCGTCCTATCGATCATATAAGCGTAATATGGCTAATAATATGAGTTAGATTGATAATAATAAGAGTAATAAGTATAGTAATTGTCGTTCTATCGATCATATCTGCATAATATTTTTAATAATATGAGTTGGATTGATAACAGTGAGTGTAATAAGTATAGTAATTGTCGTTCTATCGATCATATGAGCATAATATGGCTAATAATATGAGTTACATTGATAATAATAAGAGTAATGAGTATAGTAATTGTCGTCCTATCGATCATATAACCATAATATGGCTAATAATATGAGTTAGATTGATAATAATAAGAGTAATGAGTATTGTAATTGCTGTTCTATCGATCATATAAGCATAATACGGCTAATAATATGAATTAGGTTGATAATAATAAGAGTAATGAGTCTAGTAATTGTCGTACTATCGATCATATAAGCATAATATGGCTAATAATATGAGTTAGATTGATAATAAAGAGACTAATAAGTATAGTAATTGTCGTTCTATCGATCATATAAGCATAATATGGCTAATAATATGAGTTAGATTGATAATAATAAGAGTAATGAGTATTGTAATTGTCGTTCTATCGATCATATAAGCATAATATGGCTAATAATATGAGTTAGATTGATAATAAAGAGACTAATAAGTATAGTAATTGTCGTTCTATCGATCATATAAGCATAATATGGCTAATAATATGAGTTAGATTGATAATAATAAGAGTAATGAGTATTGTAATTGTCGTTATATCGATCATATAAGCATTATATGGCTAATAATATGCGTAAGATTGATAATAATAAGAGTAATGAGTATAGTAATTGTCGTCCTATCGATCATATAAGCATTATATGGCTAATAATATGAGTTAGATTGATGAGAATAAGAGTAATAAGTATAGTAATTGTCGTTCTATCGATCATATGTGCATAATATGGTTAATAATATGAGTTAGATTGATAATAGTGAGTGTAATAAGCATAGTAATTGTCGTTCTATCGATCATATAAGCATAATATGGCTCTTGATATGAGTTAGATTTATAATAATAAGAGTAATGAGTATAGTAATTGTCGTCCTATCGATCATATAAGCGTAATATGGCTAATAATATGAGTTAGATTGATAATAATAAGAGTAATAAGTATAGTAATTGTCGTTCTATCGGTCATATAACCATAATATGGTTAAAGAATATGAGTTAGATTGATAACAGTGAGTGTAATAAGTATAGTAATTGTCGTTCTATCGATCATATAAGCATAATATGGCTAATAATATGAGTTAGATTGATAATAATAAGATTAATAAGTATAGTAACTGTCGTTCTACGGATCATATAAGCATAATATGGCTTATAATTTGAGTTAGAATGATAATAATAAGAGTAATGAGTATAGTAATTGTCGTCCTATCGATCGTATAAGCATAATATGGCTAATAATATGAGTTAGATTGATAATAATAAGAGTAATGAGTATAGTAATTGTCGTCCTATCGATCATATATGCATAATATGGCTAACAACATGAGTTAGATTGATAATAATAAGAGTAATGAGTATAGTAATTGTCGTCCTATCGATCGTATAAGCATAATATGGCTAATAATATGAGTTAGATTGATAATAATAAGAGTAATGAGTATAGTAATTGTCGTACTATCGATCATATAAGCATAATATGGCTAATAATATGAGTTAAATTGATAATAATAAGAGCAATGAGTATAGTAATTGTCGTTCTATCGATCATATAAGCATAATATGGCTAATAATATGAGTTGGATTGATAATAATAAGAGTAATGAGTATTGTAATTGTCGTTCTATCGATCATATAAGCATAATATGGCTAATAATATGAGTTAGATTGATAATAATAAGAGTAATAAGTATAGTAATTGTCCTTCTATCGGTCATATAACCAAAATATAGCTAATAATATGAGGTAGATTGATAACAGTGAGTGTAATAAGAATAGTAATTGTCGTTCTATCGATCATATAAGCATAATATGGCTAATAATATGAGTTAGATTGATAATAGTAAAAGTAGTAAGTATAGTACTTGTCGTTCTATCGATCATATAAGCACAATATGGCTAATAATATGAGTTAGATTGATAATAGTAAGAGGATTGAGTATAGCAATTGTCGTCCTATCGATCATAAAAGCATAATATGGCTAATAATATGAGTTAGATTGATAATAATAAGATTAATAAGTATAGTACTTGCCGTTGTATCGGTCATATAACCATAATATGGCTAATAATATGAGTTAGATTGATAACAGTGAGTGTAATAAGTATTGTAATTGTCGTTATATCGATCATATAAGCATAATATGGCTAATAATATGAGTAAGATTGATAATAATAAGAGTAGTGAGTATAGGAATTGTCGTCCTATCGATCATATAAGCATTATATGGCTAATAATATGAGTTAGATTGATGAGAATAAGAGTAATAAGTATAGTAATTGTCGTTCTATCGATCATATGTGCATAATATGGTTAATAATATGAGTTAGATTGATAATAGTGAGTGTAATAAGCATAGTAATTGTCGTTCTATCGATCATATAAGCATAATATGGCTCATGATATGAGTTAGATTTATAATAAAAAGAGTAATGAGTATAGTAATTGTCGTCCTATCGATCATATAAGCGTAATATGGCTAATAATATGAGTTAGATTGATAATAATAAGAGTAATGAGTATAGAAATTGTCGTACTATCGATCATATAAGCATAATATGGCTAATAATATGAGTTAAATTGATAATAATAAGAGCAATGAGTATAGTAATTGTCGTCCTATCGATCATATATGCATAATATGGCTAATCATATGAGTTAGATTGATAATAATAAGAGTAATGAGTATAGTAATTGTCGTCCTATCGATCATATAAGCATAATATGGATAATAAAATGAGTTAGATTGATAATAATAAGTGTAATAAGTATAGTAATTGTCGTTCTATCGGTCATATAACCATAACATGGCTAATAATATGAGTTAGATTGATAACAGTGAGTGTAATAAGTTTAGTAATTGTCGTTATATCGATCATATATGCATACTATGGCTAATAATATGAGTTAGATTGATAATAATATGAGTAATGAGTACAGTAATTGTCGTCCTATCGATCATATAAGCATAATATGGCTAATAATATGAGTTAGATTGATAATAATAAGAGTAATAAACATAGTAATTGTCATTCTATCGGTCATATAACCATAATATGGCTAATAATATGAGATAGATTGATAACAGTGAGTGTAATAAGTATAGTAATTGTCGTTATATCGATCATATAAGCATAATATGGCTAATAATATGAGTTAGATTGATAATAATAAAAGTAATGAGCATAGTAATTGTCATCCTATCGATCATATATGCATAATATGGCTAATAATATGAGTTAGATTGATAAGAATAACAGTAAAAAGTATAGTAATTGTCGTTCTATCTATCATATCTGCATAATATGGTTAATAATATGAGTTAGATTGATAATAGTGAGTGTAATAAGCATAGTAATTGTCGTTCTATCGATCATATAAGCATAATATGGCTAATAACATGAGTTAGATTGATAATAATAAGAGTATTGAGTATAGTAATTGACGTCCTATCGATCATATAAGCATAATATGGCTAATAATATGAGTTTGATTGATAATAATAAGAGTAATAAGTATAGTAATTGTCGTTCTATCGGTCATATAACCATAATATGGCTAATAATATGAGTTAGATTGATAACAGTGAGTGTAATAAGTATAGTAATTGTCGTTATATCGATCATATAAGCATAATATGGCTAATAATATGAGTTAGATTGATAATAATAAGAGTGATGAGTGTAGTAATTGTCATTCTATCGGTCATATAACCATAATATGGCTAATAATATGAGTTAGATTGATAATAATAAGAGTAATAAGCATAGTAATTGTCATTCTATCGGTCATATAACCATAATATGGCTAATAATATGAGTTAGATTGATAATAATGAGAGTAATAAGTATAGTAATTGTCGTTCTATCGATCATATAAGCATAATATGGCTAATAATATGAGTTAGATTGATAATAATGAGAGTAATAAGTATAGTAATTGTCGTTATATCGATCATATAAGCATAATATGGCTAATAATATGAGTTAGATTGATAATAATAAGAGTAATGAGTATAGTAATTGTGATCCTATCGATCATATATGCATAATATGGCTAATAATATGAGTTAGATTGATAAGAATAAGAGTAAAAAGTATAGTAATTGTCGTTCTATCTATCATATCTGCATAATATGGTTAATAATATGAGTTGGATTGATAACAGTGAGTGTAATAAGTATAGTAATTGTCGTTCTATCGATCATATGAGCATAATATGGCTAATAATATGAGTTAGATTGATAATAATAAGAGTAATGAGTATAGTAATTGTCGTCCTATCGATCATATAAGCATAATATGGCTAATAATATGAGTTAGATTGATAATAATAAGAGTAATGAGTATTGTAATTGCTGTTCTATCGATCATATAAGCATAATATGGCTAATAATATGAATTAGGTTGATAATAATAAGAGTAATGAGTCTAGTAATTGTCGTACTATCGATCATATAAGCATAATATGGCTAATAATATGAGTTAGATTGATAATAAAGAGAGTAATAAGTATAGTAATTGTCGTTCTATCGATCATATAAGCATAATATGGCTAATAATATGAGTTAGATTGACAATAATAAGAGTAATGAGTATTGTAATTGTCGTTCTATCGATCATATAAGCATAATATGGCTAATAATATGAGTTAGATTGATAATAATAAGTGTAATAAGTATAGTAATTGTCGTTCTATCGGTCATATAACCAAAATATGGCTAATAATATGAGTTAGATTGATAACAGTGAGTGTAATAAGAATAGTAATTGTCGTTCTATCGATCATATAAGCATATTATGGCTAATAATATGAGTTAGATTGATAATAGTAAAAGTAGTAAGTATAGTACTTGTCGTTCTATCGATCATATAAGCATAATATGGCTAATAATATGAGTTACATTGATAATAATAAGAGTAATGAGTATAGTAATTGTCGTCCTATCGATCATATAACCATAATATGGCTAATAATATGAGTTAGATTGATAATAATAAGAGTAATGAGTATTGTAATTGCTGTTCTATCGATCATATAAGCATAATACGGCTAATAATATGAATTAGGTTGATAATAATAAGAGTAATGAGTCTAGTAATTGTCGTACTATCGATCATATAAGCATAATATGGCTAATAATATGAGTTAGATTGATAATAAAGAGACTAATAAGTATAGTAATTGTCGTTCTATCGATCATATAAGCATAATATGGCTAATAATATGAGTTAGATTGATAATAATAAGAGTAATGAGTATTGTAATTGTCGTTCTATCGATCATATAAGCATAATATGGCTAATAATATGAGTTAGATTGATAATAAAGAGACTAATAAGTATAGTAATTGTCGTTCTATCGATCATATAAGCATAATATGGCTAATAATATGAGTTAGATTGATAATAATAAGAGTAATGAGTATTGTAATTGTCGTTATATCGATCATATAAGCATAATATGGCTAATAATATGAGTAAGATTGATAATAATAAGAGTAATGAGTATAGTAATTGTCGTCCTATCGATCATATAAGCATTATATGGCTAATAATATGAGTTAGATTGATGAGAATAAGAGTAATAAGTATAGTAATTGTCGTTCTATCGATCATATGTGCATAATATGGTTAATAATATGAGTTAGATTGATAATAGTGAGTGTAATAAGCATAGTAATTGTCGTTCTATCGATCATATAAGCATAATATGGCTCTTGATATGAGTTAGATTTATAATAATAAGAGTAATGAGTATAGTAATTGTCGTCCTATCGATCATATAAGCGTAATATGGCTAATAATATGAGTTAGATTGATAATAATAAGAGTAATAAGTATAGTAATTGTCGTTCTATCGGTCATATAACCATAATATGGTTAAAGAATATGAGTTAGATTGATAACAGTGAGTGTAATAAGTATAGTAATTGTCGTTCTATCGATCATATAAGCATAATATGGCTAATAATATGAGTTAGATTGATAATAATAAGATTAATAAGTATAGTAACTGTCGTTCTACGGATCATATAAGCATAATATGGCTTATAATTTGAGTTAGAATGATAATAATAAGAGTAATGAGTATAGTAATTGTCGTCCTATCGATCGTATAAGCATAATATGGCTAATAATATGAGTTAGATTGATAATAATAAGAGTAATGAGTATAGTAATTGTCGTCCTATCGATCATATATGCATAATATGGCTAACAATATGAGTTAGATTGATAATAATAAGAGTAATGAGTATAGTAATTGTCGTCCTATCGATCGTATAAGCATAATATGGCTAATAATATGAGTTAGATTGATAATAATAAGAGTAATGAGTATAGTAATTGTCGTACTATCGATCATATAAGCATAATATGGCTAATAATATGAGTTAAATTGATAATAATAAGAGCAATGAGTATAGTAATTGTCGTTCTATCGATCATATAAGCATAATATGGCTAATAATATGAGTTGGATTGATAATAATAAGAGTAATGAGTATTGTAATTGTCGTTCTATCGATCATATAAGCATAATATGGCTAATAATATGAGTTAGATTGATAATAATAAGAGTAATAAGTATAGTAATTGTCCTTCTATCGGTCATATAACCAAAATATAGCTAATAATATGAGTTAGATTGATAACAGTGAGTGTAATAAGAATAGTAATTGTCGTTCTATCGATCATATAAGCATAATATGGCTAATAATATGAGTTAGATTGATAATAGTAAAAGTAGTAAGTATAGTACTTGTCGTTCTATCGATCATATAAGCACAATATGGCTAATAATATGAGTTAGATTGATAATAGTAAGAGGATTGAGTATAGTAATTGTCGTCCTATCGATCATAAAAGCATAATATGGCTAATAATATGAGTTAGATTGATAATAATAAGATTAATAAGTATAGTACTTGCCGTTCTATCGGTCATATAACCATAATATGGCTAATAATATGAGTTAGATAGATAACAGTGAGTGTAATAAGTATTGTAATTGTCGTTATATCGATCATATAAGCATAATATGGCTAATAATATGAGTAAGATTGATAATAATAAGAGTAATGAGTATAGGAATTGTCGTCCTATCGATCATATAAGCATTATATGGCTAATAATATGAGTTAGATTGATGAGAATAAGAGTAATAAGTATAGTAATTGTCGTTCTATCGATCATATGTGCATAATATGGTTAATAATATGAGTTAGATTGATAATAGTGAGTGTAATAAGCATAGTAATTGTCGTTCTATCGATCATATAAGCATAATATGGCTCATGATGTGAGTTAGATTTATAATAAAAAGAGTAATGAGTATAGTAATTGTCGTCCTATCGATCATATAAGCGTAATATGGCTAATAATATGAGTTAGATTAATAATAATAAGAGTAATAAGTATAGTAATTGTCGTTCGATCGGTCATATAACCATAATATGGTTAAATAATATGAGTTAGATTGATAACAGTGAGTGTAATAAGTATAGTAATTGTCGTTCTATCGATCATATAAGCATAATATGGTTAATAATATGAGTTAGATTGATAATAGTAAGATTAATAAGTATAGTAACTGTCGTTCTACGGATCATATAAGCATAATATGGCTAATAATTTGAGTTAGAATGATAATAATAAGAGTAATGAGAATAGTAATTGTCGTCCTATCGATCGTATAAGCATAATATGGCTAATAATATGAGTTAGATTGATATTAATAAGAGTAATGAGTATAGTAATTGTCGTCCTATCGATCATATATGCATAATATGGCTAATAATATGAGTTAGATTGATAATAATATGAGTAATGAGTACAGTAATTGTCGTCCTATCGATCATATAAGCATAATATGGCTAATAATATGAGTTAGATTGATAATAATAAGAGTAATAAGCATAGTAATTGTCATTCTATCGGTCATATAACCATAATATGGCTAATAATATGAGTTAGATTGATAAGAGTGAGTGTAATAAGTATAGTAATTGTCGTTATATCGATCATATAAGCATAATATGGCTAATAATATGAGTTAGATTGATAATAATAAAAGTAATGAGTATAGTAATTGTCATCCTATCGATCATATATGCATAATATGGCTAATAATATGAGTTAGATTGATAAGAATAAGAGTAAAAAGTATAGTAATTGTCGTTCTATCTATCATATCTGCATAATATGGTTAATAATATGAGTTAGATTGATAATAGTGAGTGTAATAAGCATAGTAATTGTCGTTCTATCGATCATATAAGCATAATATGGCTAATAACATGAGTTAGATTGATAATAATAAGAGTAATGAGTATAGTAATTGTCGTCCTATCGATCATATAAGCATAATATGGCTAATAACATGAGTTAGATTGATAATAATAAGAGTAATGAGTATAGTAATTGTCGTCCTATCGATCATATAAGCATAATATGGCTAATAATATGAGTTAGAATGATAATAATAAGAGTAATAAGTATAGTAATTGTCGTTCTATCGATCATATAAGCATAATATGGCTAATAATATGAGTTTGATTGATAATAATGAGAGTAATAAGTATAGTAATTGTCGTTATATCGATCATATAAGCATAATATGGCTAATAATATGAGTTAGATTGATAATAATAAGAGTAATGAGTATAGTAATTGTGATCCTATCGATCATATATGCATAATATGACTAATAATATGAGTTAGATTGATAAGAATAAGAGTAAAAAGTATTGTAATTGTCGTTCTATCTATCATATCTGCATAATATGGTTAATAATATGAGTTAGATTGATAATAGTGAGTGTAATAAGCATAGTAGTTGTCGTTCTATCGATCATATAAGCATAATATGGCTAATAATATGAGTTAGATTGATAATAATAAGAGTAATGAGTATAGTAATTGTTGTCCTATCGATCATATAAGCATAATATGGCTAATAATATGAGTTAGATTGATAATACTAAGAGTAATAAGTATAGTAATTGTCGTTCTATCGGTCATATAACCATAATATGGCTAATAATATGAGTTAGATTGATAACAGTGAGTGTAATAAGTATAGTAATTGTCGTTATATCGATCATATAAGCATAATATGGCTAATAATATGAGTTAGATTGATAATAGTAAGATTAATAAGTATAGTAACTGTCGTTCTACGGATCATATAAGCATAATATGGCTAATAATTTGAGTTAGATTGATAACAGTGAGTGTAATAAGTATAGTAATTGTCGTTATATCGATCATATAAGCATAATATGGCTAATAATATGAGTTAGATTGATAATAGTAAGATTAATAAGTATAGTAACTGTCGTTCTACGGATCATATAAGCATAATATGGCTAATAATTTGAGTTAGAATGATAATAATAAGAGTAATGAGAATAGTAATTGTCGTCCTATCGATCGTATAAGCATAATATGGCTAATAATATGAGTTAGATTGATAATAATAAGAGTAATGAGTATAGTAATTGTCGTCCTATCGATCATACATGCATAATATGGCTAATAATATGAGTTAGATTGATAATAATATGAGTAATGAGTACAGTAATTGTCGTCCTATCGATCATATAAGCATAATATGGCTAATAATATGAGTTAGATTGATAATAATAAGAGTAATAAGCATAGTAATTGTCATTCTATCGGTCATATAACCATAATATGGCTAATAATATGAGTTAGATTGATAAGAGTGAGTGTAATAAGTATAGTAATTGTCGTTATATCGATCATATAAGCATAATATGGCTAATAATATGAGTTAGATTGATAGTAATAAAAGTAATGAGTATAGTAATTGTCATCCTATCGATCATATATGCATAATATGGCTAATAATATGAGTTAGATTGATAAGAATAAGAGTAAAAAGTATAGTAATTGTCGTTCTATCTATCATATCTGCATAATATGGTTAATAATATGAGTTAGATTGATAATAGTGAGTGTAATAAGCATAGTAATTGTCGTTCTATCGATCATATAAGCATAATATGGCTAATAACATGAGTTAGATTGATAATAATAAGAGTAATGAGTATAGTAATTGTCGTCCTATCGATCATATAAGCATAATATGGCTAATAACATGAGTTAGATTGATAATAATAAGAGTAATGAGTATAGTAATTGTCGTCCTATCGATCATATAAGCATAATATGGCTAATAATATGAGTTAGAATGATAATAATAAGAGTAATAAGTATAGTAATTGTCGTTCTATCGATCATATAAGCATAATATGGCTAATAATATGAGTTTGATTGATAATAATGAGAGTAATAAGTATAGTAATTGTCGTTATATCGATCATATAAGCATAATATGGCTAATAATATGAGTTAGATTGATAATAATAAGAGTAATGAGTATAGTAATTGTGATCCTAACGATCATATATGCATAATATGACTAATAATATGAGTTAGATTGATAAGAATAAGAGTAAAAAGTATTGTAATTGTCGTTCTATCTATCATATCTGCATAATATGGTTAATAATATGAGTTAGATTGATAATAGTGAGTGTAATAAGCATAGTAATTGTCGTTCTATCGATCATATAAGCATAATATGGCTAATAATATGAGTTAGATTGATAATAATAAGAGTAATGAGTATAGTAATTGTTGTCCTATCGATCATATAAGCATAATATGGCTAATAATATGAGTTAGATTGATAATACTAAGAGTAATAAGTATAGTAATTGTCGTTCTATCGGTCATATAACCATAATATGGCTAATAATATGAGTTAGATTGATAACAGTGAGTGTAATAAGTATAGTAATTGTCGTTATATCGATCATATAAGCATAATATGGCTAATAATATGAGTTAGATTGATAATAGTAAGATTAATAAGTATAGTAACTGTCGTTCTACGGATCATATAAGCATAATATGGCTAATAATTTGAGTTAGATTGATAACAGTGAGTGTAATAAGTATAGTAATTGTCGTTATATCGATCATATAAGCATAATATGGCTAATAATATGAGTTAGATTGATAATAGTAAGATTAATAAGTATAGTAACTGTCGTTCTACGGATCATATAAGCATAATATGGCTAATAATTTGAGTTAGAATGATAATAATAAGAGTAATGAGAATAGTAATTGTCGTCCTATCGATCGTATAAGCATAATATGGCTAATAATATGAGTTAGATTGATAATAATAAGAGTAATGAGTATAGTAATTGTCGTCCTATCGATCATATATGCATAATATGGCTAATAATATGAGTTAGATTGATAATAATATGAGTAATGAGTACAGTAATTGTCGTCCTATCGATCATATAAGCATAATATGGCTAATAATATGAGTTAGATTGATAATAATAAGAGTAATAAGCATAGTAATTGTCATTCTATCGGTCATATAACCATAATATGGCTAATAATATGAGTTAGATTGATAAGAGTGAGTGTAATAAGTATAGTAATTGTCGTTATATCGATCATATAAGCATAATATGGCTAATAATATGAGTTAGATTGATAATAATAAAAGTAATGAGTATAGTAATTATCATCCTATCGATCATATATGCATAATATGGCTAATAATATGAGTTAGATTGATAAGAATAAGAGTAAAAAGTATAGTAATTGTCGTTCTATCTATCATATCTGCATAATATGGTTAATAATATGAGTTAGATTGATAATAGTGAGTGTAATAAGCATAGTAATTGTCGTTCTATCGATCATATAAGCATAATATGGCTAATAACATGAGTTAGATTGATAATAATAAGAGTAATGAGTATAGTAATTGTCGTCCTATCGATCATATAAGCATAATATGGCTAATAACATGAGTTAGATTGATAATAATAAGAGTAATGAGTATAGTAATTGTCGTCCTATCGATCATATAAGCATAATATGGCTAATAATATGAGTTAGAATGATAATAATAAGAGTAATAAGTATAGTAATTGTCGTTCTATCGATCATATAAGCATAATATGGCTAATAATATGAGTTTGATTGATAATAATGAGAGTAATAAGTATAGTAATTGTCGTTATATCGATCATATAAGCATAATATGGCTAATAATATGAGTTAGATTGATAATAATAAGAGTAAAAAGTATAGTAATTGTCGTTCTATCTATCATATCTGCATAATATGGTTAATAATATGAGTTAGATTGATAATAGTGAGTGTAATAAGCATAGTAATTGTCGTTCTATCGATCATATAAGCATAATATGGCTAATAACATGAGTTAGATTGATAATAATAAGAGTAATGAGTATAGTAATTGTCGTCCTATCGATCATATAAGCATAATATGGCTAATAACATGAGTTAGATTGATAATAATAAGAGTAATGAGTATAGTAATTGTCGTCCTATCGATCATATAAGCATAATATGGCTAATAATATGAGTTAGAATGATAATAATAAGAGTAATAAGTATAGTAATTGTCGTTCTATCGATCATATAAGCATAATATGGCTAATAATATGAGTTAGATTGATAATAATAAGAGTAATGAGTATAGTAATTGTGATCCTATCGATCATATATGCATAATATGACTAATAATATGAGTTAGATTGATAAGAATAAGAGTAAAAAGTATTGTAATTGTCGTTCTATCTATCATATCTGCATAATATGGTTAATAATATGAGTTAGATTGATAATAGTGAGTGTAATAAGCATAGTAATTGTCGTTCTATCGATCATATAAGCATAATATGGCTAATAATATGAGTTAGATTGATAATAATAAGAGTAATGAGTATAGTAATTGTTGTCCTATCGATCATATAAGCATAATATGGCTAATAATATGAGTTAGATTGATAATAATAAGAGTAATAAGTATAGTAATTGTCGTTCTATCGGTCATATAACCATAATATGGCTAATAATATGAGTTAGATTGATAACAGTGAGTGTAATAAGTATAGTAATTGTCGTTATATCGATCATATAAGCATAATATGGCTAATAATATGAGTTAGATTGATAATAGTAAGATTAATAAGTATAGTAACTGTCGTTCTACGGATCATATAAGCATAATATGGCTAATAATTTGAGTTAGAATGATAATAATAAGAGTAATGAGAATAGTAATTGTCGTCCTATCGATCGTATAAGCATAATATGGCTAATAATATGAGTTAGATTGATAATAATAAGAGTAATGAGTATAGTAATTGTCGTCCTATCGATCATATATGCATAATATGGCTAATAATATGAGTTAGATTGATAATAATATGAGTAATGAGTACAGTAATTGTCGTCCTATCGATCATATAAGCATAATATGGCTAATAATATGAGTTAGATTGATAATAATAAGAGTAATAAGCATAGTAATTGTCATTCTATCGGTCATATAACCATAATATGGCTAATAATATGAGTTAGATTGATAAGAGTGAGTGTAATAAGTATAGTAATTGTCGTTATATCGATCATATAAGCATAATATGGCTAATAATATGAGTTAGATTGATAATAATAAAAGTAATGAGTATAGTAATTGTCATCCTATCGATCATATATGCATAATATGGCTAATAATATGAGTTAGATTGATAAGAATAAGAGTAAAAAGTATAGTAATTGTCGTTCTATCTATCATATCTGCATAATATGGTTAATAATATGAGTTAGATTGATAATAATGAGAGTAATAAGTATAGTAATTGTCGTTATATCGATCATATAAGCATAATATGGCTAATAATATGAGTTAGATTGATACCAGTGAGTGTAATAAGTATTGCAATTGTCGTTATATCGATCATATAAGCATAATATGGCTAATAATATGAGTAAGATTGATAATAATAAGAGTAATGAGTATAGTAATTGTCGTCCTATCGATCATATAAGCATTATATGGCTAATAATATGAGTTAGATTGATGAGAATAAGAATAATAAGTATAGTAATTGTCGTTCTATCGATCATATGTGCATAATATGGTTAATAATATGAGTTAGATTGATAATAGTGAGTGTAATAGGCATAGTAATTGTCGTTCTATCGATCATATAAGCATAATATGGCTCATGATATGAGTTAGATTTATAATAATAAGAGTAA
Source organism: Megachile rotundata (assembly GCF_050947335.1). Taxonomy (NCBI): domain Eukaryota; kingdom Metazoa; phylum Arthropoda; class Insecta; order Hymenoptera; family Megachilidae; genus Megachile; species Megachile rotundata. Next base: position 6,102 of record NW_027473619.1, on the reverse strand, counting down.
TGAGTATAGTAATTGTCGTCCTATCGATCATATAAGCGTAATATGGCTAATAATATGAGTTAGATTGATAATAATAAGAGTAATAAGTATAGTAATTGTCGTTCTATCGGTCATATAACCATAATATGGTTAAATAATATGAGTTAGATTGATAACAGTGAGTGTAATAAGTATAGTAACTGTCGTTCTACGGATCATATAAGCATAATATGGCTTATAATTTGAGTTAGAATGATAATAATAAGAGTAATGAGTATAGTAATTGTCGTCCTATCGATCGTATAAGCATAATATGGCTAATAATATGAGTTAGATTGATAATAATAAGAGTAATGAGTATAGTAATTGTCGACCTATCGATCATATATGCATAATATGGCTAACAATATGAGTTAGATTGATAATAATAAGAGTAATGAGTATAGTAATTGTCGTCCGATCGATCGTATAAGCATAATATGGTTAATAATATGAGTTAGATTGATAATAATAAGAGTAATGAGTATAGTAATTGTCGTACTATCGATCATATAAGCATAATATGGCTAATAATATGAGTTAAATTGATAATAATAAGAGTAATGAGTATAGTAATTGTCGTCCTATCGATCATATAAGCATAATATGGCTAATAAAATGAGTTAGATTGATAATAATAAGTGTAATAAGTATAGTAATTGTCGTTCTATCGGTCATATAACCATAATATGGCTAATAATATGAGTTAGATTGATAACAGTGAGTGTGATAAGTATAGTAATTGTCGTTATATCGATCATATAAGCATAATATGGCTAATAATATGAGTTAGATTGATAATAATAAGAGAAATGAGTATAGTAATTGTCGTTATATCGATCATATAAGCATAATATGGCTAATAATTTGAGTTAGATTGATAATAATAAGAGTAATAAGTATAGTAATTGTCGTGTTATCGATCATATCTGCATAATATGGTTAATAATATGAGTTGGATTGATAACAGTGAGTGTGATAAGTATAGTAATTGTCGTTCTATCGATCATATGAGCATAATATGGCTAATAATATGAGTTAGATTGATAATAATAAGAGTAATGAGTATAGTAATTGTCGTCCTATCGATCATATAAGCATAATATGGCTAATAATATGAGTTAGATTGATAATAATGAGAGTAATAAGTATAGTAATTGTCGTTCTATCGATCATATAAGCATAATATGGCTAATAATATGAGTTAGATTGATAACAGTGAGTGTAATAAGTATAGTAATTGTCGTTCTATCGATCATATGAGCATAATATGGCTAATAATATGAGTTAGATTGATAATAATGAGTGTAATAAGTGTAGTAATTTTCGTTCTATCGATCATATAAGCATAATGTGGCTAATAATATGAGTTAGATTGATAATAATAAGAGTAATGAGTATAGTAATTGTCGTTATATCGATCATATAAGCATAATATGGCTAATAATTTGAGTTAGATTGATAATAATAAGAGTAATAAGTATAGTAATTGTCGTTCTATCGATCATATCTGCATAATATGGTTAATAATATGAGTTGGATTGATAACAGTGAGTGTAATAAGTATAGTAATTGTCGTTCTATCGATCATATGAGCATAATATGGCTAATAATATGAGTTAGATTGATAATAATAAGAGTAATAAGCATAGTAATTGTCATTCTATCGGTCATATAACCATAATATGGCTAATAATATGAGTTAGATTGATAATAATGAGAGTAATAAGTATAGTAATTGTCGTTCTATCGATCATATAAGCATAATATGGCTAATAATATGAGTTAGATTGATAATAATGAGAATAATAAGAATAGTAATTGTCGTTCTATCGATCATATAAGCATAATATGGCTAATAATATGAGTTAGATTGATAATAATAAGAGTAATGAGTATAGTAATTGTCATCCTATCGATCATATATGCATAATATGGCTAATAATATGAGTTAGATTGATAAGAATAAGAGTGAAAAGTATAGTAATTGTCGTGTTATCGATCATATCTGCATAATATGGTTAATAATATGAGTTGGATTGATAACAGTGAGTGTGATAAGTATAGTAATTGTCGTTCTATCGATCATATGAGCATAATATGGCTAATAATATGAGTTAGATTGATAATAATAAGAGTAATGAGTATAGTAATTGTCGTCCTATCGATCATATAAGCATAATATGGCTAATAATATGAGTTAGATTGATAATAATGAGAGTAATAAGTATAGTAATTGTCGTTCTATCGATCATATAAGCATAATATGGCTAATAATATGAGTTAGATTGATAATAATGAGAATAATAAGAATAGTAATTGTCGTTCTATCGATCATATAAGCATAATATGGCTAATAATATGAGTTAGATTGATAATAATGAGAGTAATAAGTATAGTAATTGTCGTTCTATCGATCATATAAGCATAATATGGCTAATAATATGAGTTAGATTGATAATAATGAGAATAATAAGAATAGTAATTGTCGTTCTATCGATCATATAAGCATAATATGGCTAATAATATGAGTTAGATTGATAATAATAAGAGTAATGAGTATAGTAATTGTCATCCTATCGATCATATATGCATAATATGGCTAATAATATGAGTTAGATTGATAAGAATAAGAGTGAAAAGTATAGTAATTGTCGTTCTATCTATCATATCTGCATAATATGGTTAATAATATGAGTTAGATTGATAATAGTGAGTGTAATAAGCATAGTAATTGTCGTTCTATCGATCATATACGCATAATATGGCTAATAATATGAGTTAGATTGATAATAATAAGAGTAATGAGTATAGTAATTGTCGTCCTATCGGTCACATAACCATAATATGGCTAATAATATGAGTTAGATTGATAACAGTGAGTGTGATAAGTATAGTAATTGTCGTTATATCGATCATATAAGCATAATATGGCTAATAATATGAGTTAGATTGATAATAATAAGTGAAATGAGTATAGTAATTGTCGTTATATCGATCATATAAGCATAATATGGCTATTAATTTGAGTTAGATTGATAATAATAAGAGTAATAAGTATAGTAATTGTCGTGTTATCGATCATATCTGCATAATATGGTTAATAATATGAGTTGGATTGATAACAGTGAGTGTGATAAGTATAGTAATTGTCGTTCTATCGATCATATGAGCATAATATGGCTAATAATATGAGTTAGATTGATAATAATATGAGTAATGAGTACAGTAATTGTCGTCCTATCGATCATATAAGCATAATATGGCTAATAATATGAGTTAGATTGATAATAATAAGAGTAATAAGCATAGTAATTGTCATTCTATCGGTCATATAACCATAATATGGCTAATAATATGAGTTAGATTGATAAGAGTGAGTGTAATAAGTATAGTAATTGTCGTTATATCGATCATATAAGCATAATATGGCTAATAATATGAGTTAGATTGATAATAATAAAAGTAATGAGTATAGTAATTATCATCCTATCGATCATATATGCATAATATGGCTAATAATATGAGTTAGATTGATAAGAATAAGAGTAAAAAGTATAGTAATTGTCGTTCTATCTATCATATCTGCATAATATGGTTAATAATATGAGTTAGATTGATAATAGTGAGTGTAATAAGCATAGTAATTGTCGTTCTATCGATCATATAAGCATAATATGGCTAATAACATGAGTTAGATTGATAATAATAAGAGTAATGAGTATAGTAATTGTCGTCCTATCGATCATATAAGCATAATATGGCTAATAACATGAGTTAGATTGATAATAATAAGAGTAATGAGTATAGTAATTGTCGTCCTATCGATCATATAAGCATAATATGGCTAATAATATGAGTTAGAATGATAATAATAAGAGTAATAAGTATAGTAATTGTCGTTCTATCGATCATATAAGCATAATATGGCTAATAATATGAGTTTGATTGATAATAATGAGAGTAATAAGTATAGTAATTGTCGTTATATCGATCATATAAGCATAATATGGCTAATAATATGAGTTAGATTGATAATAATAAGAGTAAAAAGTATAGTAATTGTCGTTCTATCTATCATATCTGCATAATATGGTTAATAATATGAGTTAGATTGATAATAGTGAGTGTAATAAGCATAGTAATTGTCGTTCTATCGATCATATAAGCATAATATGGCTAATAACATGAGTTAGATTGATAATAATAAGAGTAATGAGTATAGTAATTGTCGTCCTATCGATCATATAAGCATAATATGGCTAATAACATGAGTTAGATTGATAATAATAAGAGTAATGAGTATAGTAATTGTCGTCCTATCGATCATATAAGCATAATATGGCTAATAATATGAGTTAGAATGATAATAATAAGAGTAATAAGTATAGTAATTGTCGTTCTATCGATCATATAAGCATAATATGGCTAATAATATGAGTTAGATTGATAATAATAAGAGTAATGAGTATAGTAATTGTGATCCTATCGATCATATATGCATAATATGACTAATAATATGAGTTAGATTGATAAGAATAAGAGTAAAAAGTATTGTAATTGTCGTTCTATCTATCATATCTGCATAATATGGTTAATAATATGAGTTAGATTGATAATAGTGAGTGTAATAAGCATAGTAATTGTCGTTCTATCGATCATATAAGCATAATATGGCTAATAATATGAGTTAGATTGATAATAATAAGAGTAATGAGTATAGTAATTGTTGTCCTATCGATCATATAAGCATAATATGGCTAATAATATGAGTTAGATTGATAATAATAAGAGTAATAAGTATAGTAATTGTCGTTCTATCGGTCATATAACCATAATATGGCTAATAATATGAGTTAGATTGATAACAGTGAGTGTAATAAGTATAGTAATTGTCGTTATATCGATCATATAAGCATAATATGGCTAATAATATGAGTTAGATTGATAATAGTAAGATTAATAAGTATAGTAACTGTCGTTCTACGGATCATATAAGCATAATATGGCTAATAATTTGAGTTAGAATGATAATAATAAGAGTAATGAGAATAGTAATTGTCGTCCTATCGATCGTATAAGCATAATATGGCTAATAATATGAGTTAGATTGATAATAATAAGAGTAATGAGTATAGTAATTGTCGTCCTATCGATCATATATGCATAATATGGCTAATAATATGAGTTAGATTGATAATAATATGAGTAATGAGTACAGTAATTGTCGTCCTATCGATCATATAAGCATAATATGGCTAATAATATGAGTTAGATTGATAATAATAAGAGTAATAAGCATAGTAATTGTCATTCTATCGGTCATATAACCATAATATGGCTAATAATATGAGTTAGATTGATAAGAGTGAGTGTAATAAGTATAGTAATTGTCGTTATATCGATCATATAAGCATAATATGGCTAATAATATGAGTTAGATTGATAATAATAAAAGTAATGAGTATAGTAATTGTCATCCTATCGATCATATATGCATAATATGGCTAATAATATGAGTTAGATTGATAAGAATAAGAGTAAAAAGTATAGTAATTGTCGTTCTATCTATCATATCTGCATAATATGGTTAATAATATGAGTTAGATTGATAATAATGAGAGTAATAAGTATAGTAATTGTCGTTATATCGATCATATAAGCATAATATGGCTAATAATATGAGTTAGATTGATACCAGTGAGTGTAATAAGTATTGCAATTGTCGTTATATCGATCATATAAGCATAATATGGCTAATAATATGAGTAAGATTGATAATAATAAGAGTAATGAGTATAGTAATTGTCGTCCTATCGATCATATAAGCATTATATGGCTAATAATATGAGTTAGATTGATGAGAATAAGAATAATAAGTATAGTAATTGTCGTTCTATCGATCATATGTGCATAATATGGTTAATAATATGAGTTAGATTGATAATAGTGAGTGTAATAGGCATAGTAATTGTCGTTCTATCGATCATATAAGCATAATATGGCTCATGATATGAGTTAGATTATAATAATAAGAGTAATGAGTATAGTAATTTGTCGTCCTATCGATCATATAAGCGTAAT